>NW_027013341.1:0-16468 GCF_036934945.1 Oncorhynchus masou masou | reverse complement strand
CTGATGGCCTAGAGACACCTGCCGGAGCACTCACACAGGGCAGATGGCCTAGAGACACCTGCCGGAGGTGCTCACACAGGAGAGATGGCCTAGAGACACCTGCCGGGCAGATGGCCTACACCTGCCGGTGCTCACGCAGGAGGATGGCCTAGAGACACCTGCCGGAGCACTCACACAGGACTGATGGCCTAGAGACACCTGCCGGACAGATGGCCTAGCCTACACAGGACAGATGGCCTAGAGACACCTGCCGGAGGTGCTCACACAGGAGAGATGGCCTAGAGACACCTGCCGGAGCGCTCACACAGGACAGATGGCCTAGAGACACCTGCCGGAGCGCTCACACAGGACAGATGGCCTAGAGACACCTGTCGGAGTGTGTATGTGTCCCCCCCGTACCTCTTGTTGTCTTTAGAGTCACACTTACCCCGAGCTAGGAGGTCAGTGGTGACCATGGCGACCCGATAGAGCAGGGAGGTCCCTGGGCATCACAGGCATGACATTGTGGGAAAAGAGAGACGGCCACTGTTCATGGCCGCTGGTCACAGCTGTGCACTGCGAGATCAGGGACAACTGACAACATATATCAATGTGGACGCTGTACGGATCTTCCTCAGGCCTAAGGCTTAAAGAGGCTCACTGTTTAAGTTTGTGCGTCTCGCTAAAAGTAACCATAAATCACAGAGATGTGCTGCGGCTTTAATTCATTTGACTCTAACCCTAATCCATGAGGGAAGAGAGGATGCAAATGAAGGCAGCATCACTAGATTTTTTTGAGTTATTATATTGGTTCATGGAAGTCAGTACAAACAGCCTGAGGATGAGCCAAGAAGATGAGGGCAAATGACTGTATGATACGTGTGTTGGTATACACATTACAGAAACCAACAGGAGTTGGGTCTCCAGAGCGAGGTTTACAGCGGAGTTCCCAGCGCGTCCTCAAGGTTAGGATTAAGACCATGCATTGACGCCGGTGAACATCTGCCTCCACTGACCCACCAGACGAACGGCCTGTAAGAAGCCCGAAGCCATTAGAAGCTGCTGAATGTTCCGGGCACAGTTTGCTGCTCCTCTCCTGTGAATCATTAAGTGACCATCTCGTGTTTACTTCCCGTGCTATTATCCTCAACACTTGTCCCTAGCATGGTCCATGAGTGACCTTCTTGAACTCAACAACTAGGCCAAAGCAAAACTTGAAGAAAGAGAAGTTCTGGAGAGGGTGAGCGTCAGATCTTAGCTTTTCTTACGGATATTCTACATTGGACATGTTCTAAATGAATGTAATTATATTGATCCTTTAGAAAAACATGTGAATAAGGATAATAATAAAAGTATGTCATCGATAATTTGAGGACATTTGTACATTGTGATGATTCAAATGATTTTGAGGACACCCTTGGATACTAAAGCATTGCATTTTTGTCTCGTCACAGGAAGCTGGATAGTCCCAAAGGCTTTCCTGTTGTTTCAACAGTCTGCAGTGATTTACTCTTATATTCCCAAGAAAAAAAACACGTCTCATGGAGACAAATCAACATGTTTTTCAAAATGGCAGAACAGATAATGATTTGATCCTCTCCGTCCCCAGAGGAGGCGATTTGGATGTGAAAGGACCGAGGAATGAGGACAGAGGAGAACCACAGGCAGTTGTGAATGTGATTTCATAAGCGAAGAGGGGATCTGTGGCGACACAGTAGGCTGCTTGTGGAGGTTTGGCCCAGATGTGACCCTTTCAGATATCACCGATCAATGATGCCCTGTTCACTGGGTCTGGTCTGAGTGGGCTCTTGTTCTGGGCCGGAGACACCGAGGGGCCCTGATCCCCACCTCACCCCAGGGGATAACACACAGCCTTAAGAGACCAGACTGGGCCCGGAGCGCCAGCAGCACAAAGGCTAAAACAGATGAAAGATGAAACACCATAACAGATCGTTGTGAAGGGCCCTCTGCTCTCTCTGACTGGAAATGGACTATGGCAAATAACTAGTCTACACATGACCACAGGGGATTTTATTTTGTATTTGAAATTATGTTGCATGTTGATGGAACACATGCCTTGTATTTACTATATATATTTAATTATTGGAGAAAGAACAAAATGACGCATGATTTAAAATACATTAATCATGGACAGGAATACAACAACATGGGCAACTACATTCCTATAACATCTTCAAGTTTCTAAATGTACAACTTTCCAGGAATACCCTGGTAGTGAGGGAAGGAAAGAATACCCTGGTAGTGAGGGAAGGAAAGAATACCCTGTTAGTGAAGAAAGGAAGGAATACCCTGTTAGTCAAGGAAGGAATAACCTGTTAGTGGGGGAATGAATACCCTGCTGGTGCCCTATTAATGACGGAAGGAATACACGGGTAGTGAAGGAAGGAAGGAATACCCCGCTAGTGGGGGAAGGAATACCCTGCTAGTGAAGGAAGGAATACCCTGCCAGTGAGGGAAGGAATACCCTGCTAGTGGAGGAAGGAATACCCTGATAGTGGAGGAAGGAATACCCTGCAAGTGAGGGAAGGAATACCCTGCTAGTGGAGGAAGGAATACCCTGCCAGTGAGATAAGGAATACCCTGCTAGTGGAGGAAGGAATACTATGCTAGTGGAGGAAGGAATACCCTGCTAGTGGAGGAAGGAATACCCTGCTAGTGGAGAAAGGAATACCATGCTAGTGGGGGAAGGAATACCCTGCTAGTGTGGGAAAGAATACCCTGCTGGTGCCCTATTAATGACAGAAGGAATACACTGGTAGTGAAGGAAGGAATACCCTGCTAGTGAAGGAAGAAAGGAATACACTGCTAAGGAAGGAAGGAAGAAATACCCTGATAGTGAAGGAAGGAATACCCTGTTAGTGAAGGAAGGAAGGAATACCCTGTTAGTCAAGGAAGAAATACCCTGTTAGTGAAGGAATGAATACCCTGCTAGTGAAGGAAGGAAGGAACACCCTGTTAGTGAGTGAAGGCATACCCTGCTAGTGAAGGAAGGAAGGAATACCCTGCTAGTAAAGGAAGGAATATCCTGTTAGTGAAGGAATGAATACCCTGCTAGTGAAGGAAGGAATACACTGTTAGTGAGTGAAGGAATACCCTGCTAGTGAAGGAAGGAAGGAATACCCTGCTAGTAAAGGAAGGAATATCCTGTTAGTGAAGGAAGGAATACCCTGTTAGTGAAGGAAGGAATACCCTGTTATTGAAGGAAATAATACCATGTTAGTGAGTGAAGGAATACCCTGCTGGTGAGTGAAGGAAGGAATACCCTGCTACTGGGGGAAGGAATTACCTGCAAGTAAAAGAAGGACGGACTACCCTGTTCATGAAGGAAGGAAGGAGTACCCTGTTAGTGAGGGAAGGAAGGAGTACCCTGCTACTGGGGAAGGAATTACCTGCTAGTGGGGGAAGGAATACCCTGCTAGTGGAGGGAGGAATACCCTGCTACTGGGGGAAGGAATTACCTGCTAGTGGGGGAAGGAATACCCTGCTAGTGGAGGGAGGAATACCCTTCTGGTGAGTGAAGGAATACCCTGGTAGTGAGGGAAGGAAAGAATACCCTGCGACTGGGGGAAGGAATTACCTGCTAGTGGGAGAAGGAATACCCTGCCAGTGGAGGAAGGAATACCCTGCTAGTGGGGGAAGGAATACCCTGCTGGTGCCCTATTAATGACAGAAGGAATACACTGGTAGTGAAGGAAGGAATACCCTGCTAGTGAAGGAAGAAAGGAATACACTGCTAAGGAAGGAAGGAAGAAATACCCTGATAGTGAAGGAAGGAATACCCTGTTAGTGAAGGAAGGAAGGAATACCCTGTTAGTCAAGGAAGAAATACCCTGTTAGTGAAGGAATGAATACCCTGCTAGTGAAGGAAGGAAGGAACACCCTGTTAGTGAGTGAAGGCATACCCTGCTAGTGAAGGAAGGAAGGAATACCCTGCTAGTAAAGGAAGGAATATCCTGTTAGTGAAGGAATGAATACCCTGCTAGTGAAGGAAGGAATACACTGTTAGTGAGTGAAGGAATACCCTGCTAGTGAAGGAAGGAAGGAATACCCTGCTAGTAAAGGAAGGAATATCCTGTTAGTGAAGGAAGGAATACCCTGTTAGTGAAGGAAGGAATACCCTGTTATTGAAGGAAATAATACCATGTTAGTGAGTGAAGGAATACCCTGCTGGTGAGTGAAGGAAGGAATACCCTGCTACTGGGGGAAGGAATTACCTGCAAGTAAAAGAAGGACGGACTACCCTGTTCATGAAGGAAGGAAGGAGTACCCTGTTAGTGAGGGAAGGAAGGAGTACCCTGCTACTGGGGGAAGGAATTACCTGCTAGTGGGGGAAGGAATACCCTGCTAGTGGAGGGAGGAATACCCTGCTACTGGGGGAAGGAATTACCTGCTAGTGGGGGAAGGAATACCCTGCTAGTGGAGGGAGGAATACCCTTCTGGTGAGTGAAGGAATACCCTGGTAGTGAGGGAAGGAAAGAATACCCTGCGACTGGGGGAAGGAATTACCTGCTAGTGGGAGAAGGAATACCCTGCCAGTGGAGAAAGGAATACCCTGCTAGTGGGGGAAGGAATACCCTGCTGGTGCCCTATTAATGACAGAAGGAATACACTGGTAGTGAAGGAAGGAATACCCTGCTAGTGAAGGAAGAAAGGAATACACTGCTAAGGAAGGAAGGAAGAAATACCCTGATAGTGAAGGAAGGAATACCCTGTTAGTGAAGGAAGGAAGGAATACCCTGTTAGTCAAGGAAGAAATACCCTGTTAGTGAAGGAATGAATACCCTGCTAGTGAAGGAAGGAAGGAACGCCCTGTTAGTGAGTGAAGGCATACCCTGCTGGTGAAGGAAGGAATACACTGTTAGTGAGTGAAGGAATACCCTGCTAGTGAAGGAAGGAAGGAATACCCTGCTAGTAAAGGAAGGAATATCCTGTTAGTGAAGGAAGGAATACCCTGTTAGTGAAGGAAGGCATACCCTGTTATTGAAGGAAATAATACCATGTTAGTGAGTGAAGGAATACCCTGCTGGTGAGTGAAGGAAGGAATACCCTGCTACTGGGGGAAGGAATTACCTGCAAGTAAAAGAAGGACGGACTACCCTGTTCATGAAGGAAGGAAGGAGTACCCTGTTAGTGAGGGAAGGAAGGAATACCCTGCTACTGGGGGAAGGAATTACCTGCTAGTGGGGGAAGGAATACCCTGCTAGTGGAGGGAGGAATACCCTGCTGGTGAGTGAAGGAATACCCTGGTAGTGAGGGAAGGAAAGAATACCCTGCGACTGGGGGAAGGAATTACCTGCTAGTGGGGGAAGGAATACCCTGCCAGTGGTGGAAGGAATACCATGCTAGTGGGGGAAGGAAGGAATATCCTGTTAGTGAGGGAAGGAATATCCTGCCAGTGAGGGAAGGAATACCCTGGTAGTGAGGGAAGGAATACCCTGCCAGTGAGGGAAGGAATACCCTGCTAGTGGAGGAAGGAATACCCTGGTAGTGGGGGAAGGAATACCATGCTAGTGGGGGAAGGAATACCCTGCTAGTGAGGGAAGGAATACCCTGGTAGTGAGGGAAGGAATACCCTGCCAGTGAGGGAAGGAATACCCTGCTAGTGGAGGAAGGAATACCCTGGTAGTGGGGGAAGGAATACCATGCTAGTGGGGAAGGAATACCCTGCTAGTGGGGGAAGGAATACCCTGCTAGTGGAGGAAGGAATACCCTACCAGTGAGGGAAGGAATACCCTGCTAGTGGAGGAAGGAATACCCTGGTAGTGGGGGAAGGAATACCCTGCCAGTGAGGAAGGAATACCCTGCTAGTGGAGGAAGGAAAACCCTGGTAGTGGGGAAGGAATACCATGCTAGTTGGGGAAGGAATACCCTGCTAGTGGGGGAAGGAATACCCTGGTAGTGGGGGAAGGAATACCCTGCCAGTGAGGGAAGGAATACCCTGCTTGTGGAGGAAGGAATACCCTGGTAGTGGAGGAAGGAATACACTGCTAGTGAAGGAAGGAGTGCCCTGCTAGTGGGGAAGGAATACCCTGCCCGGGGGAAGGAATACCCTGCTAGTGAGGGAAGGAATACCCTGCCCGCGGGGAAGGAATACCCTGCTAGTGGGGGAAGGAATACCCTGCAAGTGGAGGAAGGAATACCCTGCTAGTGTGTGAAAGAATACCCTGCTGGTGCCCTATTAATGACGGAAGGAATACACTGGTAGTGAAGGAAGGAATACCCTGCTTGTGATGGAAGAAAGGAATACAGTGGTAGTGAAGGAAGGAATACCCTGCCAGTGAGGGAAGGAATACCCTGCTAGTGGAGGAAGGAATACCCTGGTAGTGGGGGAAGGAATACCATGCTAGTGAGTGAAGGAATACCCTGCCAGTGAGGGAAGGAATACCCTGCTAGTAAAGGAAGGAATATCCTGTTAGTGAAGGAAGGAATACCCTGTTAGTGAAGGAAGGAATACCCTGTTATTGAAGGAAATAATACCATGTTAGTGAGTGAAGGAATACCCTGCTGGTGAGTGAAGGAAGGAATACCCTGCTACTGGGGGAAGGAATTACCTGCAAGTAAAAGAAGGACGGACTACCCTGTTCATGAAGGAAGGAAGGAGTACCCTGTTAGTGAGGGAAGGAAGGAGTACCCTGCTACTGGGGGAAGGAATTACCTGCTAGTGGGGGAAGGAATACCCTGCTAGTGGAGGGAGGAATACCCTGCTACTGGGGGAAGGAATAACCTGCTAGTGGGGGAAGGAATACCCTGCTAGTGGAGGGAGGAATACCCTTCTGGTGAGTGAAGGAATACCCTGGTAGTGAGGAAGGAAAGAATACCCTGCGACTGGGGAAGGAATTACCTGCTAGTGGGAGAAGGAATACCCTGCCAGTGGAGGAAGGAATACCCTGCTAGTGGGGGAAGGAATACCCTGCTGGTGCCCTATTAATGACAGAAGGAATACACTGGTAGTGAAGGAAGGAATACCCTGCTAGTGAAGGAAGAAAGGAATACACTGCTAAGGAAGGAAGGAAGAAATACCCTGATAGTGAAGGAAGGAATACCCTGTTAGTGAAGGAAGGAAGGAATACCCTGTTAGTCAAGGAAGAAATACCCTGTTAGTGAAGGAATGAATACCCTGCTAGTGAAGGAAGGAAGGAACGCCCTGTTAGTGAGTGAAGGCATACCCTGCTAGTGAAGGAAGGAATACACTGTTAGTGAGTGAAGGAATACCCTGCTAGTGAAGGAAGGAAGGAATACCCTGCTAGTAAAGGAAGGAATATCCTGTTAGTGAAGGAAGGAATACCCTGTTAGTGAAGGAAGGCATACCCTGTTATTGAAGGAAATAATACCATGTTAGTGAGTGAAGGAATACCCTGCTGGTGAGTGAAGGAAGGAATACCCTGCTACTGGGGGAAGGAATTACCTGCAAGTAAAAGAAGGACGGACTACCCTGTTCATGAAGGAAGGAAGGAGTACCCTGTTAGTGAGGGAAGGAAGGAATACCCTGCTACTGGGGGAAGGAATTACCTGCTAGTGGGGGAAGGAATACCCTGCTAGTGGAGGGAGGAATACCCTGCTGGTGAGTGAAGGAATACCCTGGTAGTGAGGGAAGGAATGAATACCCTGCGACTGGGGAAGGAATTACCTGCTAGTGGGGGAAGGAATACCCTGCCAGTGGAGGAAGGAATACCATGCTAGTGGGGGAAGGAAGGAATATCCTGTTAGTGAGGGAAGGAATACCCTGCTAGTGAGGGAAGGAATACCCTGCTAGTGGAGGAAGGAATACCCTGGTAGTGGAGGAAGGAATACCCTGGTAGTGAGGGAAGGAATACCCTGCCAGTGAGGGAAGGAATACCCTGCTAGTGGAGGAAGGAATACCCTGGTAGTGGGGGAAGGAATACCATGCTAGTGGGGGAAGGAATACCCTGCTAGTGAGGGAAGGAATACCCTGGTAGTGAGTGAAGGAATACCCTGCCAGTGAGGGAAGGAATACCCTGCTAGTGGAGGAAGGAATACCCTGGTAGTGGGGGAGGAATACCATGCTAGTGGGGGAAGGAATACCCTGCTAGTGGGGGAAGGAATACCCTGCTAGTGGAGGAAGGAATACCCTACCAGTGAGGGAAGGAATACCCTGCTAGTGGAGGAAGGCATACCCTGGTAGTGGGGGAAGGAATACCCTGCCAGTGAGGGAAGGAATACCCTGCTAGTGGAGGAAGGAAAACCCTGGTAGTGGGGAAGGAATACCATGCTAGTTGGGGAAGGAATACCCTGCTAGTGGGGGAAGGAATACCCTGGTAGTGGGGGAAGGAATACCCTGCCAGTGAGGGAAGGAATACCCTGCTTGTGGAGGAAGGAATACCCTGGTAGTGGAGGAAGGAATACACTGCTAGTGAAGGAAGGAAGGAATACCCTGCTAGTAAAGGAAGGAATATCCTGTTAGTGAAGGAATGAATACCCTGCTAGTGAAGGAAGGAATACACTGTTAGTGAGTGAAGGAATACCCTGCTAGTGAAGGAAGGAAGGAATACCCTGCTAGTAAAGGAAGGAATATCCTGTTAGTGAAGGAAGGAATACCCTGTTAGTGAAGGAAGGAATACCCTGTTATTGAAGGAAATAATACCATGTTAGTGAGTGAAGGAATACCCTGCTGGTGAGTGAAGGAAGGAATACCCTGCTACTGGGGGAAGGAATTACCTGCAAGTAAAAGAAGGACGGACTACCCTGTTCATGAAGGAAGGAAGGAGTACCCTGTTAGTGAGGGAAGGAAGGAGTACCCTGCTACTGGGGAAGGAATTACCTGCTAGTGGGGGAAGGAATACCCTGCTAGTGGAGGGAGGAATACCCTGCTACTGGGGGAAGGAATTACCTGCTAGTGGGGGAAGGAATACCCTGCTAGTGGAGGGAGGAATACCCTTCTGGTGAGTGAAGGAATACCCTGGTAGTGAGGGAAGGAAAGAATACCCTGCGACTGGGGAAGGAATTACCTGCTAGTGGGAGAAGGAATACCCTGCCAGTGGAGAAAGGAATACCCTGCTAGTGGGGGAAGGAATACCCTGCTGGTGCCCTATTAATGACAGAAGGAATACACTGGTAGTGAAGGAAGGAATACCCTGCTAGTGAAGGAAGAAAGGAATACACTGCTAAGGAAGGAAGGAAGAAATACCCTGATAGTGAAGGAAGGAATACCCTGTTAGTGAAGGAAGGAAGGAATACCCTGTTAGTCAAGGAAGAAATACCCTGTTAGTGAAGGAATGAATACCCTGCTAGTGAAGGAAGGAAGGAACGCCCTGTTAGTGAGTGAAGGCATACCCTGCTGGTGAAGGAAGGAATACACTGTTAGTGAGTGAAGGAATACCCTGCTAGTGAAGGAAGGAAGGAATACCCTGCTAGTAAAGGAAGGAATATCCTGTTAGTGAAGGAAGGAATACCCTGTTAGTGAAGGAAGGCATACCCTGTTATTGAAGGAAATAATACCATGTTAGTGAGTGAAGGAATACCCTGCTGGTGAGTGAAGGAAGGAATACCCTGCTACTGGGGAAGGAATTACCTGCAAGTAAAAGAAGGACGGACTACCCTGTTCATGAAGGAAGGAAGGAGTACCCTGTTAGTGAGGGAAGGAAGGAATACCCTGCTACTGGGGAAGGAATTACCTGCTAGTGGGGGAAGGAATACCCTGCTAGTGGAGGAGGAATACCCTGCTGGTGAGTGAAGGAATACCCTGGTAGTGAGGGAAGGAAAGAATACCCTGCGACTGGGGGAAGGAATTACCTGCTAGTGGGGAAGGAATACCCTGCCAGTGGAGGAAGGAATACCATGCTAGTGGGGGAAGGAAGGAATATCCTGTTAGTGAGGAAGGAATATCCTGCCAGTGAGGGAAGGAATACCCTGGTAGTGAGGGAAGGAATACCCTGCCAGTGAGGGAAGGAATACCCTGCTAGTGGAGGAAGGAATACCCTGGTAGTGGGGGAAGGAATACCATGCTAGTGGGGAAGGAATACCCTGCTAGTGAGGGAAGGAATACCCTGGTAGTGAGGGAAGGAATACCCAGTGAGGGAAGGAATACCCTGCTAGTGGAGGAAGGAATACCCTGGTAGTGGGGGAAGGAATACCATGCTAGTGGGGAAGGAATACCCTGCTAGTGGGGAAGGAATACCCTGCTAGTGGAGGAAGGAATACCCTACCAGTGAGGGAAGGAATACCCTGCTAGTGGAGGAAGGCATACCCTGGTAGTGGGGGAAGGAATACCCTGCCAGTGAGGGAAGGAATACCCTGCTAGTGGAGGAAGGAAAACCCTGGTAGTGGGGAAGGAATACCATGCTAGTTGGGAAGGAATACCCTGCTAGTGGGGGAAGGAATACCCTGGTAGTGGGGGAAGGAATACCCTGCCAGTGAGGGAAGGAATACCCTGCTTGTGGAGGAAGGAATACCCTGGTAGTGGAGGAAGGAATACACTGCTAGTGAAGGAAGGAGTGCCCTGCTAGTGGGGAAGGAATACCCTGCCAGGAAGGAATACCCTGCTAGTGAGGGAAGGAATACCCTGCCCGGGGGGAAGGAATACCCTGCTAGTGGGGAAGGAATACCCTGCAAGTGGAGGAAGGAATACCCTGCTAGTGTGTGAAAGAATACCCTGCTGGTGCCCTATTAATGACGGAAGGAATACACTGGTAGTGAAGGAAGGAATACCCTGCTTGTGAGGGAAGAAAGGAATACAGTGGTAGTGAAGGAAGGAATACCCTGCCAGTGAGGGAAGGAATACCCTGCTAGTGGAGGAAGGAATACCCTGGTAGTGGGGGAAGGAATACCATGCTAGTGGGGGGAAGGAATACCCTGCTAGTGGGGGAAGGAATACCCTGCTAGTGGAGGAAGGAATACCTACCAGTGAGGGGAAGGAATACCCTGCTAGTGGAGGGAAGGCATACCCTGGTAGTGGGGAAGGAATACCCTGCCAGTGAGGAAGGAATACCCTGCTAGTGGAGGAAGGAAAACCCTGGTAGTGGGGAAGGAATACCATGCTAGTGGGGAAGGAATACCCTGCTAGTGGGGGAAGGAATACCCTGGTAGTGGGGGAAGGAATACCCTGCCAGTGAGGGAAGGAATACCCTGCTTGTGGAGGAAGGAATACCCTGGTAGTGGAGGAAGGAATACACTGCTAGTGAAGGAAGGAGTGCCCTGCTAGTGGGGGAAGGAATACCCTGCCCGCGGGGGAAGGAATACCCTGCTAGTGAGGGAAGGAATACCCTGCCCGCGGGGGAAGGAATACCCTGCTAGTGGGGGAAGGAATACCCTGCAAGTGGAGGAAGGAATACCCTGCTAGTGTGTGAAAGAATACCCTGCTGGTGCCCTATTAATGACGGAAGGAATACACTGGTAGTGAAGGAAGGAATACCCTGCTTGTGAGGGAAGAAAGGAATACAGTGGTAGTGAAGGAAGGAATACCCTGCCAGTGAGGGAAGGAATACCCTGCTAGTGGAGGAAGGAATACCCTGGTAGTGGGGGAAGGAATACCATGCTAGTGAGTGAAGGAATACCCTGCCAGTGAGGGAAGGAATACCCTGCTAGTGAAGGAAGGAATACCCTGCTAGTGGGGGAAGGAATACCCTGCCCGTGGGGGAAGGAATACCCTGCCAGTGAGGGAAGGAATACCCTGCTAGTGGAGGAAGGAATACCCTGGTAGTGGGGGAAGGAATACCATGCTAGTGAGTGAAGGAATACCCTGCCAGTGAGGGAAGGAATACCCTGCTAGTAAAGGAAGGAATATCCTGTTAGTGAAGGAAGGAATACCCTGTTAGTGAAGGAAGGAATACCCTGTTATTGAAGGAAATAATACCATGTTAGTGAGTGAAGGAATACCCTGCTGGTGAGTGAAGGAAGGGAATACCCTGCTACTGGGGAAGGAATTACCTGCAAGTAAAAGAAGGACGGACTACCCTGTTCATGAAGGAAGGAAGGAGTACCCTGTTAGTGAGGGAAGGAAGGAGTACCCTGCTACTGGGGGAAGGAATTACCTGCTAGTGGGGGAAGGAATACCCTGCTAGTGGAGGGAGGAATACCCTGCTACTGGGGGAAGGAATTACCTGCTAGTGGGGGAAGGAATACCCTGCTAGTGGAGGGAGGAATACCCTTCTGGTGAGTGAAGGAATACCCTGGTAGTGAGGGAAGGAAAGAATACCCTGCGACTGGGGGAAGGAATTACCTGCTAGTGGGAGAAGGAATACCCTGCCAGTGGAGGAAGGAATACCCTGCTAGTGGGGGGAAGGAATACCCTGCTGGTGCCCTATTAATGACAGAAGGAATACACTGGTAGTGAAGGAAGGAATACCCTGCTAGTGAAGGAAGAAAGGAATACACTGCTAAGGAAGGAAGGAAGAAATACCCTGATAGTGAAGGAAGGAATACCCTGTTAGTGAAGGAAGGAAGGAATACCCTGTTAGTCAAGGAAGAAATACCCTGTTAGTGAAGGAATGAATACCCTGCTAGTGAAGGAAGGAAGGAACACCCTGTTAGTGAGTGAAGGCATACCCTGCTAGTGAAGGAAGGAATACACTGTTAGTGAGTGAAGGAATACCCTGCTAGTGAAGGAAGGAAGGAATACCCTGCTAGTAAAGGAAGGAATATCCTGTTAGTGAAGGAAGGAATACCCTGTTAGTGAAGGAAGGCATACCCTGTTATTGAAGGAAATAATACCATGTTAGTGAGTGAAGGAATACCCTGCTGGTGAGTGAAGGAAGGAATACCCTGCTACTGGGGGAAGGAATTACCTGCAAGTAAAAGAAGGACGGACTACCCTGTTCATGAAGGAAGGAAGGAGTACCCTGTTAGTGAGGGAAGGAAGGAATACCCTGCTACTGGGGGAAGGAATTACCTGCTAGTGGGGGAAGGAATACCCTGCTAGTGGAGGGAGGAATACCCTGCTGGTGAGTGAAGGAATACCCTGGTAGTGAGGGAAGGAAAGAATACCCTGCGACTGGGGGAAGGAATTACCTGCTAGTGGGGGAAGGAATACCCTGCCAGTGGAGGAAGGAATACCATGCTAGTGGGGGAAGGAAGGAATATCCTGTTAGTGAGGGAAGGAATACCCTGCTAGTGAGGGAAGGAATACCCTGCTAGTGGAGGAAGGAATACCCTGGTAGTGGAGGAAGGAATACCCTGGTAGTGAGGGAAGGAATACCCTGCCAGTGAGGGAAGGAATACCCTGCTAGTGGAGGAAGGAATACCCTGGTAGTGGGGGAAGGAATACCATGCTAGTGGGGGAAGGAATACCCTGCTAGTGAGGGAAGGAATACCCTGGTAGTGAGTGAAGGAATACCCTGCCAGTGAGGGAAGGAATACCCTGCTAGTGGAGGAAGGAATACCCTGGTAGTGGGGGAAGGAATACCATGCTAGTGGGGGAAGGAATACCCTGCTAGTGGGGGAAGGAATACCCTGCTAGTGGAGGAAGGAATACCCTACCAGTGAGGGAAGGAATACCCTGCTAGTGGAGGAAGGCATACCCTGGTAGTGGGGGAAGGAATACCCTGCCAGTGAGGGAAGGAATACCCTGCTAGTGGAGGAAGGAAAACCCTGGTAGTGGGGGAAGGAATACCATGCTAGTTGGGGAAGGAATACCCTGCTAGTGGGGGAAGGAATACCCTGGTAGTGGGGGAAGGAATACCCTGCCAGTGAGGGAAGGAATACCCTGCTTGTGGAGGAAGGAATACCCTGGTAGTGGAGGAAGGAATACACTGCTAGTGAAGGAAGGAGTGCCCTGCTAGTGGGGGAAGGAATACCCTGCCCGCGGGGGAAGGAATACCCTGCTAGTGAGGGAAGGAATACCCTGCCCGCGGGGGAAGGAATACCCTGCTAGTGGGGGAAGGAATACCCTGCAAGTGGAGGAAGGAATACCCTGCTAGTGTGTGAAAGAATACCCTGCTGGTGCCCTATTAATGGCGGAAGGAATACACTGGTAGTGAAGGAAGGAATACCCTGCTTGTGAGGGAAGAAAGGAATACAGTGGTAGTGAAGGAAGGAATACCCTGCCAGTGAGGGAAGGAATACCCTGCTAGTGGAGGAAGGAATACCCTGGTAGTGGGGGAAGGAATACCATGCTAGTGAGTGAAGGAATACCCTGCCAGTGAGGGAAGGAATACCCTGCTAGTGAAGGAAGGAATACACTGCTAGTGGGGGAAGGAATACCCTGCCCGTGGGGGAAGGAATACCCTGCCAGTGAGGGAAGGAATACCCTGCTAGTGGGGGAAGGAATACCCTGCTAGTGGGGGATGGAATACCCTGCTGGTGCCCTAATTAATGATGGAAGGAACACACTGGTAGTGAAGGAAGGAATACCCTGCTAGTGAAGGAAGGAAGGAATACCCTGTTAGTGAAGGAAGGAAGGAATACCCTCGTAGTGATGGAAGGAATACCCTGCTAGTGAGGGAAGGAAGGAATATCCTGTTAGTGAGGGAAGGAATACCCTGGTAGTGGAGGAAGGAATACCCTGCTAGTGAGGGAAGGAATACCCTGCCAGTGATGGAAGGAATACCCTGCTAGTGAGGGAAGGAAGGAATATCCTGTTAGTGAGGGAAGGAATACCCTGCCAGTGATGGAAGGAATACCCTGCTAGTGAGGGAAGGTATACCCTGCCAGTGAGGGAAGGAATACCCTGTTAGTGAAGGAAATAATACCCTGTTAATGAGTGAAGGAATATCCTGCTGGTGAGTGAAGGAATACCCTGCGAGTGAGGGAAGGAAGGAATACCCTGCAGCTGGCGGACGGAATTACCTGCTAGACAAGGAAGTAAGGAGTACCCTGTTAGTGAGGGAATGAAGGAATACCCTGTTAGTGATGGAAGGAAGGAATACCTTGTTTGTCAAGGAAGGAATCCCTGTTAGTGAAGGAATGAATACCCTGCTAGTGAGGGAAGGAAGGAATACCCTGCTAGTGGAGGAAGGAATACCCTGCTAGTGTGGGAAAGAATACCCTGCTGGTGCCCTATTAATGACGGAAGGAATACACTGGTAGTGAAGGAAGGAATACCCTGCTTGTGAGGGAAGAATGGAATACACTGTTAGTGAAGGAAAGGAAGGAATACCCTGTTAGTGAAGAAAGGAAGGAATACCCTGTTAGTGAAGAAAGGAAGGAATACCTTGTTTGTCAAGGAAGGAATCCCTGTTAGTGAAGGAATGAATACCCTGCTAGTGAGTGAAGGAAGGAATACCCTGCTAGTGGAGGAAGGAATACCCTGCTAGTGTGGGAAAGAATACCCTGCTGGTGCCCTATTAATGACGGAAGGAATACACTGGTAGTGAAGGAAGGAATACCCTGCTTGTGAGGGAATAAAGGAATACACTGGTAGTGAAGGAAGGAATACTCTGCTACTGAAGGAAGGAAGGAATACCCTGTTAGTGAATGAAGGAAGGAATACCCTGTTAGTGAAGGAAGGAAGGAATACAGTGTTAGTGAAGGAAGGAAGGAATACCCTGTTAGTCAAGGATGGAATACCCTGTTAGTGCAGGAATGAATACAGTGCTAGTGAGGGAAGGAAGGAATACACTGTTAGTGAGTGAAGGAATACCCTGCTAGTGAAGGAAGGAAGGAGTACCCTGTTAGTGAGGGAAGGAAGGAGTACCCATTACGTGAAGGAAGGAAGGAGTACCCTGTTAGTGAGGGAAGGAAGGAGTACCCTGTTAGTGAGGGAAGGAAGGAATACCCTGTTAGTGAGGGAAGGAATGTGTACCCTGTTAGTGAGGGAAGGAAGGAATACCCTGTTAGTGAGGGAATAATACCCTCTTAGTGAGGGAAGAATACCCTGTTAGTGAGGAAAGAATACCCTGTTAGTGAGGGAAGGACAGAATACCCTGTCAGTGAGTGAAGGAAAACCCTGTTAGTGAGTGAAGGAATACCCTGCTAGTGAGGGAAGGAATACCCTGCTAGTGGGGGAAGGAAGGAATATCCTGTTAGTGAGGGAAGGAATACCCTGCTAGTGAGGGAAGGAATACCCTGTTAGTGGGGTAAGGAATACCCTGTTAGTGGAGTAAGGAATATCCTGGTAGTGGGGGAAGGAATACCCTGCCAGTGAGGGAAGGAATACCTTGCTAGTGGAGGAAGGAATACCCTGGTAGTGGGGGAAGGAATACACTGCTAGTGAAGGAAGGAATACCCTGCTAGTGGGGGAAGTAATACCCTGCCAGTGAGGGAAGGAATACCCTGCTAGTGGGGGAAGGAATACCATGCTTGTGGGGGAAGGAATACCCTGCTAGTGTGTGAAAGAATACCCTGCTGGTGCCCAATTAATTACGGAAGGAATACACTGGTAGTGAAGGAAGGAATACCCTGCTTGTGAGGGAAGAATGGAATACCCTGTTAGTGAAGGAAAGAAGGAATACCCTGTTAGTGAGGGATGGAAGGAATACCCTGTTAGTGAAGGAAGGAAGGAATACCCTGTTAGTGGAGGAAGGAAGGAATACCCTGTTAGTGAAGAAAGGAAGGAATACCCTGTTAGTGGAAGGAA
>NW_027013340.1:0-16470 GCF_036934945.1 Oncorhynchus masou masou | reverse complement strand
GGAACATTTCGACAATCACCGTATGGTTAGTGAGAAAGTCCCTATTGGAACTGTACGGTCCCTTACTAGACGTCCGAAAACATTTTAGAAATTCGGGGACGGCGTCGGGCCGAGCGGTAGGGCCAGACCTACCGGGAAGTCATCAAATGAACTTTGTCGGACATTCGGTTTTCGTTTAATAAAATAAACAAATTTTAGCCCATTTTTGCGCAATGCCGAAATATCCCACAAGAGGGCATAAGCAATCATATTGCTATTGGACAAAACATCCCGAATCACGACGTGCCATATCTCGGAAACCGAAAATATTTCGAAGCCGAAACTTGGTGAGCGTAGGTTTGGCATTATGGGAAGATGGCCCCGAACAAGATGGCGTCTAGGCCTCAACGGTTTTTGAGTTATGGCCATATTTCTGGGATTAAAGGTCCAAAATGAAAATAGAGAAAAGATTTTTTCACTTCACGTCAAAGTCAAGGAGCCTCCGGTGTCAATAAAAAAAATCGGCCATTTATCTATCGTCATTTACGAGAAATCGTACGGTGACCAGATCGTGATGTTCAGATATAGGTGTTTTTTTTTCAACGGTTACAGATCCAGTTGCAGGGTGTTCATACGAGTATTTT
Organism: Oncorhynchus masou masou; assembly: GCF_036934945.1. Taxonomy (NCBI): domain Eukaryota; kingdom Metazoa; phylum Chordata; class Actinopteri; order Salmoniformes; family Salmonidae; genus Oncorhynchus; species Oncorhynchus masou. Next base: position 15,847 of record NW_027013340.1, on the reverse strand, counting down.
TAAAATGTGCTGCGGAGCTCTGCGACATTTCTGTGATTTTCTATGATTTTCTGAAATAACACACACTCACTAAACCCTCCGTAAATAACTCAGTTCTTAACGTAAAGACTTAAAACTCAGGATTCTGTAAAGGCATACCCCAATGAGGATATGAGTTTATTTATAGCTTCCTGTGCCAACCGGAAGTGCCATAATTGGTGTCTCAGGGGCTGTTTGGAAGGGTTAAAAAAATCAGATCTGTCCAAAACTTCATATGTGTGATTAGACAACCCCCATGAACTGTAAATCAGTCATTTTTCCCAACAGATGTCAAAGAAAAGCTCTCACACACACACACACAGCAAGGATGGAGTGACAAAGCGTGGTGTTTAAAGACACAGAGAGCAGGCAATGGCATAAACATAATCCCAAGGCCGGGCCGAGTCCAACGAGGTGCCCCGCTTGACCGTAGCTCACTCGGTCTGAGCGCAGCGACCATGAGAAAAATAGGCCCACAATGAAGCCTGCACCACAATGTCATTTGATTTTGGGTGACAGCGGCGGAACCGTTAGGTTTAGAAGGACAATTCAAACACAGGACTGTTCCTAAGGTCCTCCCGATCTGTGCAAGCCTAACCTTGACTGTGTGGCATTAACCTTTCACAGTTAAAAGAAGGTGTTTACAAAAAAACAGTGTGCATTGACTTCTCTCCCCATAGGAATACATTGCCTGCTCCCCTAAATACAACCTGGGGTCTTTATGGGTTATGAATGCTGTATGAACCTGTCTTCTATGACATTCCATCAGACCACTATGAGGTCTACCTGTGTCGATTCTAAGCTTCCTGGAGCAACCGGAAGTGGTTAAATTGACCCAAAAGGTATTTGGATGTACATCACCTCGAAAGGTGCCGAGGCCTCTGCATTATTCAACCCTGTGTAGATCAGTCAATTCTCAACTTAAAGACTTAAAACTCAGGATTCCCTAGGTTTCTATGTCAGTCAAGACATGTGTGTATTTATAGCTTCCTGTGCCAACCGGAAGTGCCATAATTGGTGTCTCAGGGGCTGTTTGGAAGGGTTAAAAAATCAGATCTGTCCAAAACTTCATATGTGTGATTAGACAACCCCCATGAACTGTAAATCAGTCATTTTTCCCAACAGATGTCAAAGAAAAGCTCTCACACACACACACAGCAAGGATGGAGTGACAAAGCGTGGTGTTTAAAGACACAGAGAGCAGGCAATGGCATAAACATAATCCCAAGGCCGTGCCGAGTCCAACGAGGTGCCCTCTTGACCGTAGCTCGCTCGGTCTGAGCGCAGCGACCATGAGAAAAATAGGCCCACAATGATGCCTGCACCACAATGTCATTGGATTTTGGGTGACAGCGGCGGAACCGTTAGGTTTAGAAGGACAATTCAAACACAGGACTGTTCCTAAGGTCCTCCCGATCTGTGCAAGCCTAACCTTGACTGTGTGGCATTAACCTTTCACAGTTAAAAGAAGGTGTTTACAAAAAAACAGTGTGCATTGACTTCTCTCCCCATAGGAATACATTGCCTGCTCCCCTAAATACAACCTGGGGTCTTTATGGGTTATGAATGCTGTATGAACCTGTCTTCTATGACATTCCATCAGACCACTATGAGGTCTACCTGTGTCGATTCTAAGCTTCCTGGAGCAACCGGAAGTGGTTAAATTGACCCAAAAGGTATTTGGATGTACATCACCTCGAAAGGTGCCGAGGCCTCTGCATTATTCAACCCTGTGTAGATCAGTCAATTCTCAACTTAAAGACTTAAAACTCAGGATTCCCTAGGTTTCTATGTCAGTCAAGACATGTGTGTATTTATAGCTTCCTGTGCCAACCGGAAGTGCCATAATTGGTGACTCAGGGGCTGTTTGGAAGGGTTAAAAAATCAGATCTGTCCAAAACTTCATCTGTGTGATTAGACAACCCCATGAACTGTAAATCAGTCATTTTTCCCAACAGATGTCAAAGAAAAGCTCTCACACACACACACAGCAAGGATGGAGTGACAAAGCGTGGTGTTTAAAGACACAGAGAGCAGGCAATGGCATAAACATAATCCCAAGGCCGTGCCGAGTCCAACGAGGTGCCCCTCTTGACCGTAGCTCGCTCGGTCTGAGCGCAGCGACCATGAGAAAAATAGGCCCACAATGATGCCTGCACCACAATGTCATTGGATTTTGGGTGACAGCGGCGGAACCGTTAGGTTTAGAAGGACAATTCAAACACAGGACTGTTCCTAAGGTCCTCCCGATCTGTGCAAGCCTAACCTTGACTGTGTGGCATTAACCTTTCACAGTTAAAAGAAGGTGTTTACAAAAAAACAGTGTGCATTGACTTCTCTCCCCATAGGAATACATTGCCTGCTCCCCTAAATACAACCTGGGGTCTTTATGGGTTATGAATGCTGTATGAACCTGTCTTCTATGACATTCCATCAGACCACTATGAGGTCTACCTGTGTCGATTCTAAGCTTCCTGGAGCAACCGGAAGTGGTTAAATTGACCCAAAAGGTATTTGGATGTACATCACCTCGAAAGGTGCCGAGGCCTCTGCATTATTCAACCCTGTGTAGATCAGTCAATTCTCAACTTAAAGACTTAAAACTCAGGATTCCCTAGGTTTCTATGTCAGTCAAGACATGTGTGTATTTATAGCTTCCTGTGCCAACCGGAAGTGCCATAATTGGTGACTCAGGGGCTGTTTGGAAGGGTTAAAAAATCAGATCTGTCCAAAACTTCATCTGTGTGATTAGACAACCCCCATGAACTGTAAATCAGTCATTTTTCCCAACAGATGTCAAAGAAAAGCTCTCACACACACACACAGCAAGGATGGAGTGACAAAGCGTGGTGTTTAAAGACACAGAGAGCAGGCAATGGCATAAACATAATCCCAAGGCCGTGCCGAGTCCAACGAGGTGCCCCTCTTGACCGTAGCTCGCTCGGTCTGAGCGCAGCGACCATGAGAAAAATAGGCCCACAATGATGCCTGCACCACAATGTCATTGGATTTTGGGTGACAGCGGCGGAACCGTTAGGTTTAGAAGGACAATTCAAACACAGGACTGTTCCTAAGGTCCTCCCGATCTGTGCAAGCCTAACCTTGACTGTGTGGCATTAACCTTTCACAGTTAAAAGAAGGTGTTTACAAAAACAGTGTGCATTGACTTCTCTCCCCATAGGAATACATTGCCTGCTCCCCTAAATACAACCTGGGGTCTTTATGGGTTATGAATGCTGTATGAACCTGTCTTCTATGACATTCCATCAGACCACTATGAGGTCTACCTGTGTCGATTCTAAGCTTCCTGGAGCAACCGGAAGTGGTTAAATTGACCCAAAAGGTATTTGGATGTACATCACCTCGAAAGGTGCCGAGGCCTCTGCATTATTCAACCCTGTGTAGATCAGTCAATTCTCAACTTAAAGACTTAAAACTCAGGATTCCCTAGGTTTCTATGTCAGTCAAGACATGTGTGTATTTATAGCTTCCTGTGCCAACCGGAAGTGCCATAATTGGTGACTCAGGGGCTGTTTGGAAGGGTTAAAAAATCAGATCTGTCCAAAACTTCATATGTGTGATTAGACAACCCCCATGAACTGTAAATCAGTCATTTTTCCCAACAGATGTCAAAGAAAAGCTCTCACACACACACACAGCAAGGATGGAGTGACAAAGCGTGGTGTTTAAAGACACAGAGAGCAGGCAATGGCATAAACATAATCCCAAGGCCGTGCCGAGTCCAACGAGGTGCCCCTCTTGACCGTAGCTCGCTCGGTCTGAGCGCAGCGACCATGAGAAAAATAGGCCCACAATGATGCCTGCACCACAATGTCATTGGATTTTGGGTGACAGCGGCGGAACCGTTAGGTTTAGAAGGACAATTCAAACACAGGACTGTTCCTAAGGTCCTCCCGATCTGTGCAAGCCTAACCTTGACTGTGTGGCATTAACCTTTCACAGTTAAAAGAAGGTGTTTACAAAAAAACAGTGTGCATTGACTTCTCTCCCCATAGGAATACATTGCCTGCTCCCCTAAATACAACCTGGGGTCTTTATGGGTTATGAATGCTGTATGAACCTGTCTTCTATGACATTCCATCAGACCACTATGAGGTCTACCTGTGTCGATTCTAAGCTTCCTGGAGCAACCGGAAGTGGTTAAATTGACCCAAAAGGTATTTGGATGTACATCACCTCGAAAGGTGCCGAGGCCTCTGCATTATTCAACCCTGTGTAGATCAGTCAATTCTCAACTTAAAGACTTAAAACTCAGGATTCCCTAGGTTTCTATGTCAGTCAAGACATGTGTGTATTTATAGCTTCCTGTGCCAACCGGAAGTGCCATAATTGGTGACTCAGGGGCTGTTTGGAAGGGTTAAAAAAATCAGATCTGTCCAAAACTTCATATGTGTGATTAGACAACCCCCATGAACTGTAAATCAGTCATTTTTCCCATAAAAATTCAAAGGAAAAATAAATCACACAGATACACAACTTGGATGGAGGGACGTATTGGGGTGTGTAGAGACTGACAGTGCCTCCAATAGTTAGCTTTGTTCGAGCTAAAAAAGAACATAACCTAGAGTTCCGAAACTTTAGAATCCTGTTCTAGACCTCAGGTAGATAGTGCGTGGTGAGTTACGGCGCTCTAGAATGTTCTCGGACCGAGAAACAGCGTCGAACATTTGCAATGACTTCAATTCATTTTGACCATTACGAAAATGGCGACATTTAGAAATGTCCCAGAGACACAAGACTAGGTGCATTGTGACCGTCTCGGCCCATAGAGACAGAACCCAACATCTCGGTCCGATAGCTCATTCAAGGACCCCGTAGCAAGGCATTGAAAAAAGTGGATTTTCAGCACCAATTAGGCTTTTACTCGGACACCAAATGACCTATCGGGCCGAAACTCGGGATTCGGGGTTCCTCACATAGGACTACACATAATGTCCGAACTGGCCCCGCAGCTAGAAAGTAACTATGTGTTTTATGGTTTTTTAATGTTTTGTACCGAAGGCCTTGTGAATTTTGGGCCAGCTCTGAAGTATGTTATACTTGGCTCCTAAATGAGTTGGGAAAAGTGGGTTTGGTGTCAGTTTGTATCAGTTTGGTGTCAGAATGATATCAAATTGACTGATGGACGGTGACTTGCAGGTGACTCTTGTCCATTAGCAATATGTTTAAGCGGTGAGGTACCATCACCAAAAGCGACATTCTGAAATCAACCCAAACGAGCGATGGAGAGGTACCAGTATCACTGCCCAGACATCCCTATGTCATCGGGCCAGTCAATTTGGCATTCCTGCATGATTTTTATGGCATGACAAATTGGTGATGGTGACTGCCCAGTTAACCATATGGCAAATGCACAGTGACTTTGAAAGAGTGAGAAAAATCACCAAATGGACATTCTGGAATCAACCCTAACGAGTGATGGAGAGGTACCAGAATCACTGCCAAGCCATCCCGAGTTCATCGGGCCAGTCAATTTGGCATTCCTGCACAAATTTTCAGTGACTTTGCAAAAGTAAGGAACATTTGCAATATGTTTTAACAGTGAGGTACCATCACCAAAAGCGACATTCTGAAATCAACCCAAACGAGCGATGGAGAGGTACCAGTATCACTGCCCAGCCATCCCGAGGTCATCGGGCCAGTCAATTTGGCATTCCTGCAAAAATTTTATGGTGACAAATTTGCAAAAGTAAGGAACATTTGGCAATATGTTTTGAACAGTGAGGTACCATCACCAAAAGGACATTCTGAAATCAACCCTAACGAGCCATGGAGAGGTACCAGAATCACTGCCCAGCCATCCCGAGGTCATCGGGCCAGTCAATTTGGCATTCCTGCAAAAATTTTCAGTGACTTTGCAAAAGTAAGGAACATTTGCAATATGTTTTAACAGTGAGGTACCATCACCAAAAGCGACATTCTGAAATCAACCCAAACGAGCCATGGAGAGGTACCAGTATCACTGCCCAGCCATCCCGAGGTCATCGGGCCAGTCAATTTGGCATTCCTGCATGATTTTTATGGCATGACAAATTGGTGATGGTGACTGCCCAGTTAACCATATGGCAAATGCACAGTGACTTTGCAAAAGTGAGAAAACATCACCAAATGGACATTCTGAAATCAACCCAAACAAGGCATGGAGAGTGTCCAGAATCAGTCCAAGCCATCCCGAGGTCATCGGGCCAGTCAATTTGGCATTCCTGCAAAAAAATTTCAGGCAATGACTTTGCAAATGGTGAAGTAAGGAACATTTGCAATATGTTTTGATTTTGGGTACCATCACCAAACTGCGACATTCTAGAAATCAACCCAACGAGCATGGAGAGGTACCAGGACTGTTCCTAAGGTCCTCCTGATCTGTCCAGCCATCCCGACCGTGTGACATTAACCCTTCACAGTCAAAAGAAGGCATTCCTGCAAAAACAGTGTTCAGTGACTTTGCAAAAGTAAGGAACATATTGGCAATATGTTTACAACCTGTGAGGTACCATCACCAAATGACATTCTGAAATCAACCCAAACCACTATAAGGTCCAGTGTCACTGCCCAGCCATCCCTGAAGTGGTCAAATCGGGCCAGTCAATTTGGCATTCCTGCATGAATTTTGGACATAGTGCATGACAAATTGGTGATGGTGACTTAAAACCAGTTAACCATATGGCAATGCACAGTGACTTTGAAAGAGTGAGAAAACATCACCAAATGGACATTCTGGAATCAGACCCAAACGAGCGATGGAGAGGTACCAGAACTAAATCACTGCCCAGCCATCCCGAGGTCATCGGGTCCAGTCAATTTGGCATTCCTGCAAAAATTTTCAGTGACTTTGCAAAAGTAAGATATCAAATTGAACATTTGCAATATGTTTTCCAACAAAGTGAGGTACCATCACCAAAAGCGACATTCTGAAATCAACCCAAACGAGCCATGGAGAGGTACCAGTATCACTGCCCAGCCATCCCGAGGTCATCGGGCCAGTCAATTTGGCATTCCTGCAAAATTTTTATGACTTTGCAAAAGTAAGGAACATTTGCAATATGTTTTGAAAGAGTGAGGTACCATCACCAAAAGCGACATTCTGAAATCAACCCAAACGAGCCATGGAGAGGTACCAGAATCACTGCCCAGCCATCCCGAGGTCATCGGGCCAGTCAATTTGGCATTCCTGCAAAAATTTTCAGTGACTTTGCAAAAGTAAGGAACATTTGCAATATGTTTTAACAGTGAGGTACCATCACCAAAAGCGACATTCTGAAATCAACCCAAACGAGCCATGGAGAGGTACCAGTATCACTGCCCAGCCATCCCGAGGTCATCGGGCCAGTCAATTTGGCATTCCTGCAAAATTTTCAGTGACTTTGCAAAAGTAAGGAACATTTGCAATATGTTTTAACAGTGAGGTACCATCACCAAAAGCGACATTCTGAAATCAACCCAAACGAGCCATGGAGAGGTACCAGTATCACTGCCCAGCCATCCCGAGGTCATCGGGCCAGTCAATTTGGCATTCCTGCATGATTTTTCATGACATGACAAATTGGTAATGGAACATTTAACCATATGGCAAATGCACATGACTTTGAAAGAGTGAGGTACCATCACCAAAAGCGACATTCTGAAATCAACCCAAACGAGCCATGGAGAGGTACCAGTATCACTGCCCAGCCATCCCGAGGTCATCGGGCCAGTCAATTTGGCATTCCTGCAAAAATTTTCAGTGACTTTGCAAAAGTAAGGAACATTTGCAATATGTTTTAACAGTGAGGTACCATCACCAAAAGCGACATTCTGAAATCAACCCAAACGAGCGATGGAGAGGTACCAAAATCACTGCCCAGCCATCCCTATGTCATCGGGCCAGTCAATTTGGCATTCCTGCATGATTTTTATGGCATGACAAATTGGTGATGGTGACTGCCCAGTTAACCATATGGCAAATGCACAGTGACTTTGCAAAAGTGAGAAAACATGACCAAATGGACATTCTGAAATCAACACAAACAATGGCATGACCATAGTGTCCAGACTGTGCCGAGTCCAACGAGGTGCCCCGCTTGACCGTAGCTCGCTCGGTCTGAGCGCGCGACCATGAGAAAAATAGGCCCAATATGAAGCCTTCACCAGTACGTCATTTGATTTTGGGTGACAGCGGCGGAACCGTTAGGTTTAGAAAGACAATTCAACCACAGGACTGTTCCTAAGGTCCTCCTGATCTGTCCAAGCCTATCCTTGACCGTGTGACATTAACCCTTCACAGTCAAAAGAAGGTGTTTACATAAAAACAGTGTTCATTGACTTCTCTCCCCATAGGAATATATTGGCTGCTCCACTAAATACAACCTGGAGTCTATATGGGTTATGAATGTTGTATGAACCTGTCTTTGGTACCAGTCCATCAGACCACTATAAGGTCTACCTGTGTCGATTCTAAGCTTCCTGGACCAACCGGAAGTGGTTCAAATCGCCCTAAAAGTGTATACCCATACACTGCCTGCAATTTGATGGACATAGTGCATTGAACCCTGTGTAAATCAGTCAGTTTTCATGGTAAAGACTTAAAACTCAGGATTCTCTAATGGAATAGCCCAATGAGGATGTATGTTGAGTTACAGCTTCCTGTGCCAACCGGAAGTGCCATAATTGGTGTCTCATGGGCTGTTTGGAGGGGTTAAAAATATCAGATCTTTCCAAAACTTCATATATATGATTAGGCAACCCCCATGAACTGTAAATCAGTCATTTTTCCCATAAAAATTCAAAGGAAAACTAAATCACACAGATACACAACATGGATGGAGGGACGTATCATTGGGGTGCGTAGAGACTGACAGTGCCTCCAATAGTTAGCTTTGAATGATATCAAATTGACTGATGGACGGTGACTTGCAGGTGACTCTTGTCCATTAGCAATATGTTTAAGCGGTGAGGTACCATCACCAAAAGCGACATTCTGAAATCAACCCAAACGAGCCATGGAGAGGTACCAGAATCACTGCCCAGCCATCCCGAGGTCATCGGGCCAGTCAATTTGGCATTCCTGCATGATTTTTATGACATGACAAATTGGTAATGGTGACTGCCCAGTTAACCATATGGCAAATGCACAGTGACTTTGAAAGAGTGAGAAAAACCAAATCATTCTGAAATCAAATGGACATTCTGGAATCAACCCTAACTTTGCAAAAGTAAGGATTTGGTTTTAACAGTGAGGTACCATCACCAAAAGACATTCTGAAATCAACTGGAGAGGTACCAAGCCATCCCGAGTTCATTCGGGCCAGTCAATTTGGCATTCCTGCAAAATTTTCAGTGACTTTGCAAAAGTAAGGAACATTTGCAATATGTTTTAACAGTGAGGTACCATCACCAAAAGCGACATTCTGAAATCAACCCAAACGAGCCATGGAGAGGTACCAGTATCACTGCCCAGCCATCCCTAGGTCAAAAAAAACATCGGGCCAGTCAATTTGGCATTCCTGCATGATTTTTATGGCATGACAAATTGGTGATGGTGACTGCCCAGTTAACCATATGGCAAATGCACAGTGACTTTGCAAAAGTGAGAAAACATGACCAAATGGACATTCTGAAATCAACACAAACAATGGCATGACCATAGTGTCCAGACTGTGCCGAGTCCAACGAGGTGCCCCGCTTTGACCGTAGCTCGCTCGGTCTGAGCGCAAAAGACCATGAGAAAAATAGGCCCAATATGAAGCCTTCACCAGTACGTCATTTGATTTTGGGTGACAGCGGCGGAACCGTTAGGTTTAGAAAGACAATTCAACCACAGGACTGTTCCTAAGGTCCTCCTGATCTGTCCAAGCCTATCCTTGACCGTGTGACATTAACCCTTCACAGTCAAAAGAAGGTGTTTACATAAAAACAGTGTTCATTGACTTCTCTCCCCATAGGAATATATTGGCTGCTCCACTAAATACAACCTGGAGTCTATATGGGTTATGAATGTTGTATGAACCTGTCTTTGGTACCAGTCCATCAGACCACTATAAGGTCTACCTGTGTCGATTCTAAGCTTCCTGGACCAACCGGAAGTGGTCCAAATCGCCCTAAAAGTGTATACCCATACACTGCCTGCAATTTGATGGACATAGTGCATTGAACCCTGTGTAAATCAGTCAGTTTTCATGGTAAAGACTTAAAACTCAGGATTCTCTAATGGAATACCCCAATGAGGATGTATGTTGAGTTACAGCTTCCTGTGCCAACCGGAAGTGCCATAATTGGTGTCTCATGGGCTGTTTGGAGGGGTTAAAAATATCAGATCTTTCCAAAACTTCATATATATGATTAGGCAACCCCCATGAACTGTAAATCAGTCATTTTTCCCATAAAAATTCAAAGGAAAACTAAATCACACAGATACACAACATGGATGGAGGGACGTATCATTGGGGTGCGTAGAGACTGACAGTGCCTCCAATAGTTAGCTTTGAATGATATCAAATTGACTGATGGACGGTGACTTGCAGGTGACTCTTGTCCATTAGCAATATGTTTAAACAGGTGAGGTACCATCACCAAAAGCGACATTCTGAAATCAACCCAAACGAGCGATGGAGAGGTACCAGTATCACTGCCCAGCCATCCCGAGGTCATCGGGCCAGTCAATTTGGCATTCCTGCATGATTTTTATGCATGACAAATTGGTAATGGTGACTGCCCAGTTAACCATATGGCAAATGCACAGTGACTTTGAAAGAGTGAGAAAATCACCAAATGGACATTCTGGAATCAACCCTAACGAGTGATGGAGAGGTACCAGAATCACTGCCAAGCCATCCCGAGTTCATCGGGCCAGTCAATTTGGCATTCAAAAGTGCATTTTTAACAGTGAGGTACCATCACCAAAAGCTGCAAAATTTTCAGTGACTTTGCAAAAGTAAGGAACATTTGCAATATGTTTTAACAGTGAGGTACCATCACCAAAAGCGACATTCTGAAATCAACCCAAACGAGCGATGGAGAGGTACCAGTAATCACTGCCCAGCCATCCCTATGTCATCGGGCCAGTCAATTTGGCATTCCTGCATGATTTTTATGGCATGACAAATTGGTGATGGTGACTGCCCAGTTAACCATATGGCAAATGCACAGTGACTTTGCAAAAGTGAGAAAACATGACCAAATGGACATTCTGAAATCAACACAAACAATGGCATCACCATAGTGTCCAGACTCCGAGTCCAACGAGGTGCCCCGCAATTTAGCTCGCTCGGTCTGAGCGCGGCGACCATGAGAAAAATAGGCCCAATATGAAGCCTTCACCAGTACGTCATTTGATTTTGGGTGACAGCGGCGGAACCGTTAGGTTTAGAAAGACAATTCAACCACAGGACTGTTCCTAAGGTCCTCCTGATCTGTCCAAGCCTATCCTTGACCGTGTGACATTAACCCTTCACAGTCAAAAGAAGGTGTTTACATAAAAACAGTGTTCATTGACTTCTCTCCCCATAGGAATATATTGGCTGCTCCACTAAATACAACCTGAGTCTATATGGGTTATGAATGTTGTATGAACCTGTCTTTGGTACCAGTCCATCAGACCACTATAAGGTCTACCTGTGTCGATTCTAAGCTTCCTGGACCAACCGGAAGTGGTTTTTATCGCCCTAAAAGTGTATACCCATACACTGCCTGCAATTTGATGGACATAGTGCATTGAACCCTGTGTAAATCAGTCAGTTTTCATGGTAAAGACTTAAAACTCAGGATTCTCTAATGGAATACCCCAATGAGGATGTATGTTGAGTTACAGCTTCCTGTGCCAACCGGAAGTGCCATAATTGGTGTCTCATGGGCTGTTTGGAGGGGTTAAAAAAATCAGATCTTTCCAAAACTTCATATATATGATTAGGCAACCCCCATGAACTGAACTGTAAATCAGTCATTTTTCCCATAAAAATTCAAAGGAAAACTAAATCACACAGATACACAACATGGATGGAGGGACGTATCATTGGGGTGCGTAGAGACTGACAGTGCCTCCAATAGTTAGCTTTGAATGATATCAAATTGACTGATGGACGGTGACTTGCAGGTGACTCTTGTCCATTAGCAATATGTTTAAGCGGTGAGGTACCATCACCAAAAGCGACATTCTGAAATCAACCCAAACGAGCGATGGAGAGGTACCAGTATCACTGCCCAGCCATCCCGAGGTCATCGGGCCAGTCAATTTGGCATTCCTGCATGATTTTTATAGCATGACAAATTGGTGAATGGTGACTGCCCAGTTAACCATATGGCAAATGCACAGTGACTTTGAAAGAGTGAGAAAAATCACCAAATGGACATTCTGGAATCAACCCAAACGAGCGATGGAGAGGTACCAGTGGAATCACTGCCAAGCCATCCCGAGGTCATCGGGCCAGTCAATTTGGCAGTTTGCAAAAGTGGAAAAAAACATTCCTGCAAAAATTTTCAGTGACTTTGCAAAAGTAAGGAACATTTGCAATATGTTTTAACAGTGAGGTACCATCACCAAAAGCGACATTCTGAAATCAACCCAAACGAGCCAGATGGAGAGGTACCAGTATCACTGCCCAGCCATCCCTAGGTCATCGGGCCAGTCAATTTGGCATTCCTGCATGATTTTTATGGCATGACAAATTGGTGATGGTGACTGCCCAGTTAACCATATGGCAAATGCACAGTGACTTTGCAAAAGTGAGAAAACATGACCAAATGGACATTCTGAAATCAACACAAACAATGGCATGACCATAGTGTCCAGACTGTGCCGAGTCCAACGAGGTGCCCCGCTTGACCGTAGCTCGCTCGGTCTGAGCGCAGCGACCATGAGAAAAATAGGCCCAATATGAAGCCTTCACCAGTACGTCATTTGATTTTGGGTGACAGCGGCGGAACCGTTAGGTTTAGAAAGACAATTCAACCACAGGACTGTTCCTAAGGTCCTCCTGATCTGTCCAAGCCTATCCTTGACCGTGTGACATTAACCCTTCACAGTCAAAAGAAGGTGTTTACATAAAAACAGTGTTCATTGACTTCTCTCCCCATAGGAATATATTGGCTGCTCCACTAAATACAACCTGGAGTCTATATGGGTTATGAATGTTGTATGAACCTGTCTTTGGTACCAGTCCATCAGACCACTATAAGGTCTACCTGTGTCGATTCTAAGCTTCCTGGACCAACCGGAAGTGGTCCAAATCACCCTAAAAGTGTATACCCATACACTGCCTGCAATTTGATGGACATAGTGCATTGAACCCTGTGTAAATCAGTCAGTTTTCATGGTAAAGACTTAAAACTCAGGATTCTCTAATGGAATACCCCAATGAGGATGTATGTTGAGTTACAGCTTCCTGTGCCAACCGGAAGTGCCATAATTGGTGTCTCATGGGCTGTTTGGAGGGGTTAAAAATATCAGATCTTTCCAAAACTTCATATATATGATTAGGCAACCCCCATGAACTGTAAATCAGTCATTTTTCCCATAAAAATTCAAAGGAAAACTAAATCACACAGATACACAACATGGATGGAGGGACGTATCATTGGGGTGCGTAGAGACTGACAGTGCCTCCAATAGTTAGCTTTGAATGATATCAAATTGACTGATGGACGGTGACTTGCAGGTGACTCTTGTCCATTAGCAATATGTTTAAGCGGTGAGGTACCATCACCAAAAGCGACATTCTGAAATCAACCCAAACGAGCGATGGAGAGGTACCAAAATCACTGCCCAGCCATCCCTATGTCATCGGGCCAGTCAATTTGGCATTCCTGCATGATTTTTATGGCATGACAAATTGGTGATGGTGACTGCCCAGTTAACCATATGGCAAATGCACAGTGACTTTGCAAAAGTGAGAAAACATGACCAAATGGACATTCTGAAATCAACACAAACAATGGCATCACCATAGTGTCCAGACTGTGCCGAGTCCAACGAGGTGCCCCGCTTGACCGTAGCTCGCTCGGTCTGAGCGCAGCGACCATGAGAAAAATAGGCCCAATATGAAGCCTTCACCAGTACGTCATTTGATTTTGGGTGACAGCGGCGGAACCGTTAGGTTTAGAAAGACAATTCAACCACAGGACTGTTCCTAAGGTCCTCCTGATCTGTCCAAGCCTATCCTTGACCGTGTGACATTAACCCTTCACAGTCAAAAGAAGGTGTTTACATAAAAACAGTGTTCATTGACTTCTCTCCCCATAGGAATATATTGGCTGCTCCACTAAATACAACCTGGAGTCTATATGGGTTATGAATGTTGTATGAACCTGTCTTTGGTACCAGTCCATCAGACCACTATAAGGTCTACCTGTGTCGATTCTAAGCTTCCTGGACCAACCGGAAGTGGTCCAAATCGCCCTAAAAGTGTGTACCCATACACTGCCTGCAATTTGATGGACATAGTGCATTGAACCCTGTGTAAATCAGTCAGTTTTCATGGTAAAGACTTAAAACTCAGGATTCTCTAATGGAATACCCCAATGAGGATGTATGTTGAGTTACAGCTTCCTGTGCCAACCGGAAGTGCCATAATTGGTGTCTCATGGGCTGTTTGGAGGGGTTAAAAATATCAGATCTTTCCAAAACTTCATATATATGATTAGGCAACCCCCATGAACTGTAAATCAGTCATTTTTCCCATAAAAATTCAAAGGAAAACTAAATCACACAGATACACAACATGGATGGAGGGACGTATCATTGGGGTGCGTAGAGACTGACAGTGCCTCCAATAGTTAGCTTTGAATGATATCAAATTGACTGATGGACGGTGACTTGCAGGTGACTCTTGTCCATTAGCAATATGTTTAAGCGGTGAGGTACCATCACCAAAAGCGACATTCTGAAATCAACCCAAACGAGCGATGGAGAGGTACCAGAATCACTGCCCAGCCATCCCGAGTTCATCGGGCCAGTCAATTTGGCATTCCTGCATGATTTTTATGGCATGACAAATTGGTGATGGTGAATGCCCAGTTAACCATATGGCAAATGCACAGTGACTTTGCAAAAGTGAGAAAACATAAACAAATGGACATGATGAAATCAACACCACGAGTGATTGAAAGGAACAACAATCACTGCCCGGCCATCCCGAGTTCATCAGGCCAGTCAATTTTGCATTTCTGAAGGATTTTTGAGCATGTCAAATTTCTTATGACATTTGGCCCCCACAAAACATATGCCTTATGCACAAGCAAAAAAAAAAAAAAAACATTATGATAATAAAATATGACTAAAGTATGTTGATACAGTTCTTATACGTGTGTAACTGACACAAAATGCGAAAAAAAATTCGAAAAACGGTCCAGAAAGCACTTTTTTAGGGGTGTGTGAAGTTTTTTATGAAATTTAATAATTTTTGACTTTTGACTTCTGACTTCCTATGAAATCATATTGCAAATGGACAAAACATATGCAATATGCGCAAGTAAAAAAATTAAAAAAATTATGATAATAAAATTGGACAAAAGTATTTTCATACAGTTCTTATACATGTGTAATTGTCAAAAAAGCGAAAGAATTTCGAAAAACGGTCCAGAAAGCACTTTTTTAAGGGGTGATACGTTTTTTCAAAAAATTCGTTTTTTCAAAATTTGGCTTTTGGATGTTGACTTGGAGTCCAATACCAATATGAAAAACCATGGTGGAGTGCAATCGCCACCTGTTGGATTTTTGAAGTGTTACAACTGGCAATACCCATATGGCAATAGAAGTAAACTTTGCATGAATCAACGCCGCTTTGGGTGGTATTGGCCAATGTGTACATGGTTTGTCCTATGCCAATAACTTGCCATTCAT
>NW_027013339.1:15000-16472 GCF_036934945.1 Oncorhynchus masou masou | reverse complement strand
ATCTGTCACTACATGATCACTGACCTGTCAATCTGTCACCACATGATCACTGACCCGCCTGTCTGTCAATCTGTCACTACATGATCACTGACCTGTCAATCTGTCAACTGTCACTACATGATCACTGACCTGTCAACTATCACTACATGATCACTGACCTGTCATGTCACTACATGATCACTGACCTGCCAATCTGTCACTACATGATCACTGACCCACAATCTGTCAATCTGTCACTACATGATCACTGACCTGTCAATCTATCACTACATGATCACTGACCTGTCAATCTGTTACTACGATCACTGACCTGTCAATCTGTCACTACATGATCACTGACCTGTCAATCTGTCACTACATGATCACTGACCCGTCAATCTGTCACTACATGATCACCGAGCTGTCAATCTGTTACTACATGATCACTGAACTGTCAATCTGTTACTACATGATCACTGACCTGTCAATCTGTCACTACATGATCACTGACCTGTCAATATGTCAATTTGTCACTACATGATCACTGACCTGTCAATCTGTCACTACATGATCACTGACCTGTCAATCTGTTACTACATGATCACTGACCTGCCAATCTGTTACCACATGATCACTGACCTGTCAATCTGTCACTACATGATCACTGACCTGTCCGACACACTGTCCGGCCACTGTGTCATGTCAGCCATCACATTAGATGTTTAACATTGTTATTCCTTTCAGTTGTTTTTCATTTAGGATATAACTATGACACTGATCACAAATCACTGTGAAAACAGAGGAAGGTTTCATATCAACGAGGTGCGGCTCTATGATCAACTGGAACATACAAATAGACGCGTTGGATTCAATTTACACAGTTCAATAAATACATTGTCAAATTTTTTTACACCCAATATGATTCAACTACAGAGGTAGTCTGACTTAAGTGCTCTAAGTTCTCTAAGGCTGTCCTTCAAATCACATGAAGCATGTGATTTGTGATTAATTTAATCTATTTTTGTAATCACGCATTGTCCATAAGGAGCAGCCTCAAGAAAGAGAGAGAGAGAGAGCGCTAGAGAGAGAGATAAAGAGAAAGAGAGAGAGAGATAAAGAGAAAGCGAGAGAGAGGGACAGAGAGAGAGATCAAGAGAGGGATAGAGAGGGATAGAGAGAGAGCTAAGGAGAGGGATAGAGAGAGATAAAGAAAGCGAGAGAGAGAGGGATAGAGAGAAAGCGAGAGAGAGGGATAGAGAGAAAGTGA
Organism: Oncorhynchus masou masou; assembly: GCF_036934945.1. NCBI lineage: Eukaryota > Metazoa > Chordata > Actinopteri > Salmoniformes > Salmonidae > Oncorhynchus > Oncorhynchus masou. The sequence continues at coordinate 15,226 of NW_027013339.1, read as the reverse complement.
GAGAGAGAGGGATAGAGAGAGAGAGAGATAGAGAGAGAGCGCTAGAGAGAGAGATAAAAAGAAAGCGAGAGAGAGGGACAGAGAGAGATAAAGAGAGGGATAGAGAGAGAGCTAAAGAGAGGGATAGAGAGAGATAAAGAAAGCGAGAGAGAGAGGATAGAGAGAAGCGAGAAGAGAGGGATTGAGAGAAAGTTAGAGAGAGGGGATAGAGAGAGAGAGAGAGAGA
>NW_027013339.1:0-12500 GCF_036934945.1 Oncorhynchus masou masou | reverse complement strand
GAGAGAGGAGAGAAAGAGGGACAGAGAGAGAGAGAGAGAGAGGGACAGAGAGAGAGAGAGTCACAAGTCAGTCTCTGTGAATAAGCCACATGCAGCAAGCCAGTGCACTTTGAAAAACCTTTAAGCACACAGTGACCTCATACGAAGATGTTGTTGGCCACAGATGGGGAACCTTGACATTCCAGACGCCTGTATTTTTCTATTCAACACTGACTTGACACTTCTGCAATGACACTTCTAAAACATTTGAAGATTGATATTGTTGCATTTCAGGGCCAGATACAATACAGTCCTGTCTGTCTTCACTGGTTCAATGTTGGTCTTTGAAAATCTATATATTTTGGAGTGGGGATTACAAGATAATGATAAGTGTCAGAAACATACAGGTCAGACAGACAGACAATTATATTATCCATCTTAAAAAACAAACAATAGCTAAATAATTGAGTGACTTTTCGTTTTCCTTTCGAGGAGCTTAGCCTTTGATCCGGTTATGTTTTTCATGTGAACTGCATGGAGAAAACGAATGGCAGTATTGATCCAATTAGTTGTGCATGAGATCCCACGCTTGGCCTCTTCCTAAGGTGTCCTAAGACGTATAGTCTTGACTGTTTAACGGACGTTCACATTGACGTCATTCACAAAGTCCCAGAGGAAGATACAGAGGAAAAAACCTATAGAAAACGTTTGTAGACATATATAAACATAACTAAACAATACATGGCTGTTTAGATATATCTATTATGACGATTATTGATCATGTTTTCCTTAGAGTATCACGCTGATCTTCCCCTTCCAGGATAACATTTGGCTTTCTTACAGGCTGTCATGTTAGCGTGTCAAGAATTAAATGGTTGTGATGTTTAACACCTAAAGTGACAGCATGTAGTTAACAATTAACGTTTCCACTAAAGGTGTCGAGAAAAAATATTAACCCTTTTATCAACAACAACAGCAGCTCCCACTTTGGAAACCTGAGGTTGCATTTTTTCATATCTGGTAAGTCACAACAACGCTACTGCAAAAACCACCTGATCTCTTAGTCTGCAGTGCTACATGATAGCTGAATAGAATTTGTGGGAACCAGTGTGTGGACATGGGCGTTAGGTTTGTGACAGGAAGACCTAATAAAACCTGACATGTACCTTGAGCCCTGTGGAGAGAACTAGGAACCAACCAGGCAGAGAGGGAGGGAGGGAGAGAGAGAGAGAGAGAGAGGGAGAGAGAGAGAGAGAGAGAAGTGAGAGAGAGAGAGAGAGAGAGAGGGAGAGAGAGAGAGAGAGAGAAGTGAGAGAGAGAGAGAGAGAGAAAAAGAGGGAGAGAGAGAGAGAGAGGGAGAGAGAGAGAGAAGGAGAAGGAGAGTGAGAGAGAAGAGGAGAGTGGAGGACAGAGGAGAGAGAAGGGAAAGAGAGAGAAGAGAGAAGAGAAAGAGAGAGAAAGAAAGAGAGAAGAGAGAAGAGGAGAGGAGAGGGACAGAACCATGAATTATAACATTCAGGCTGCACAGCTCCCTCTGCTCTCTTCGTAGACATCACCTTGAAGACCTTGCTCCTCCACGGTCGGCAGACTACAAAAGGCTCAGCGCAGCTTAGAGAGGGGAGATTTACGGGGATAGCCAGAGAAAACATTACTAATCCGTAACTGAAAAGAGTAACTGCGACAGGTTTTTTTGCGAAAAGGAAAATTACTTTAGGTCACGTTGACAAAAGAGGAGCTGTTATCGGGGTCTTCAGAATGAAGAAAAGCTGGTTTTGTAAAGAGAATCTTCAAGTAAGATGTCTGTCAGTTTGACAGGCAGGTTTATGCACTGCTCAAAGTACTTTGCTCCATATCTCCCACCTTCCCTGTGGCTGAGGAAAGTAGAAGTATCTAATCTGGTCATATGCAAGTGGCATTGTACTGTGAACCAAAAGTACTTTCACAGTTGTTGAAAAGCTCCTTGATTCAAGATGGATCTTTTGTAAGGACAAAGCCTTTCTTTTGTTAACTGATATAGACACACCTTGGATCAAAATATACTTTTTTATTGATGATGGCTAAATGGCCAATAAAACAATTAGGATTAGCATTTGGCTATGACGTGCTGACGTGCTGACGTGCTGACGTACTGACGTACTGACGTGCTGACGTGCTGACGTACTGACGTACTGACGTGCTGACGTGCTGACGTGCTGACGTGCTGACGTGCTGACGTGCTGACGTACTGACGTGCTGACGTGCTGACGTGCTGACGTGCTGACGTGCTGACGTGCTGACGTGCTGACGTACTGACGTGCTGACGTGCTGACGTACTGACGTGTTGTGTTTCTTTGTTATCCACATTCCTGGAACCCTTTAGTTTAAGGAGAGGTGTGGACAGAGATATGTTTCAGAAGGAGAGGTGTGGACAGAGATATGTTTCAGAAGGAGAGGTGTGGACAGAGATATGTTTCAGAAGGAGAGGTGTGGACAGAGATATGTTTCAGAAGGAGAGGTGTGGACAGAGATATGTTTCAGAAGGAGAGGTGTGGACAGAGATATGTTTCAGAAGGAGAGGTGTGGACAGAGATATGTTTCAGAAGGAGAGGTGTGGACAGAGATATGTTTCAGAAGGAGAGGTGTGGACAGAGATATGTTTCAGAAGGAGAGGTGTGGACAGAGATATGTTTCAGAAGGAGAGGTTAGAGATATGTTTCAGAAGGAGAGGTGTGGACAGAGATATGTTTCAGAAGGAGAGGTGTGGACAGAGATATGTTTCAGAAGGAGAGGTGTGGACAGAGATATGTTTCAGAAGGAGAGGTGTGGACAGAGATATGTTTCAGAAGGAGAGGTGTGGACAGAGATATGTTTCAGAAGGAGAGGTGTGGACAGAGATATGTTTCAGAAGGAGAGGTGTGGACAGAGATATGTTTCAGAAGGAGAGGTGTGGACAGAGATATGTTTCAGAAGGAGAGGTGTGGACAGAGATATGTTTCAGAAGGAGAGGTGTGGACAGAGATATGTTTCAGAAGGAGAGTGTGGACAGAGATATGTTTCAGAAGGAGAGGTGTGGACAGAGATATGTTTCAGAAGGAGAGGTGTGGACAGAGATATGTTTCAGAAGGAGAGGTGTGGACAGAGATATGTTTCAGAAGGAGAGGTGTGGACAGAGATATGTTTCAGAAGGAGAGGTTAGAGATATGTTTCAGAAGGAGAGGTGTGGACAGAGATATGTTTCAGAAGGAGAGGTTAGAGATATGTTTCAGAAGGAGAGGTGTGGACAGAGATATGTTTCAGAAGGAGAGGTGTGGACAGAGATATGTTTCAGAAGGAGAGGTTAGAGATATGTTTCAGAAGGAGAGGTGTGGACAGAGATATGTTTCAGAAGGAGAGGTGTGGACAGAGATATGTTTCAGAAGGAGAGGTGTGGACAGAGATATGTTTCAGAAGGAGAGGTGGACAGAGATATGTTTCAGAAGGAGAGGTGTGGACAGAGATATATTTCAGAAGGAGAGGTGTGGACAGAGATATGTTTCAGAAGGAGAGGTGTGGACAGAGATATGTTTCAGAAGGAGAGGTGTGGACAGAGATATGTTTCAGAAGGAGAGGTTAGAGATATGTTTCATACCAAATGGCACTCTATTCCATTTGTATGGTCTAAAGTACTGCACTTGAACGGGAATGGGGTGTAATTTGGTTTGCGTCCCTCCCTACCTTCCTCCCAGTGGGTTTAGCAGCATGAAGCCACCAAGCTGATCCTTGCTGCTCCCATTGATTTCTGTTGATCACAATCTTATTTGGCAATTTAAATGCTAATGATACTTTTAATTGCATGATGGGATAAATGGAATCTGATCTCATAGAGCCAATTATCGTCCTGCTTTTGTCTGGATCCAATCTCTGTCAAAGGCTGGACACCGCAGGTTTTCTCTCTCTGTCCCTGTACCGCTCTGCTCCGTTCAATGGGCTAATGTGTTTGGTATTGACCAAAGAGATTATACAAAGAAGTAAAAAAACCAATTATTCTCTTTTGTGTTGGTTTCCAACAAGTTTATCAAAAAAAAAAAAAAATTATATTTCCAAATTATTTTTAATAAAATGTAATCTATGTAAAAAAAAAAGGCTAAATGTCCTCAAAAGGTTATACACTGTTATGGTAAACATGAATTAAACACAAGTATTCCTAATAATAATGAATAATAGTAGTCAGTCCATTTGATAGCCCATGGGAAATAAAACCTTATAACTCATTTTTCATAACATCCAGTGTACTTAACAATTCATCTCAACCCTCAATCCCAGAATACTAGACTTCTGAAAGATCATGAAAACATCATCGTCAGTCAGTTCACAGCTTATAAGTGCCTTCAGTCAATAACCGCGATCACCTATAGCGCTCCACTAACCACACAAGCTGTCTGCCTGAAGGAAAGCATTGCTGACAGACCAGTCTGTAAACAGAATGGTGAACACAACGTGTCAATAAACACCACAGTGAGGTACTACAGCCACTACTACAGCTCCTCCACATCACATCCAAAATGGAACTCTATTCCACATGTAAGGGAATTCACCCCCGTAGTGGACAAAAATGAATGGCAAATTATTGGCATAGGACAAACCATGTACACATTGGCCAATACCACCCAAAGCGGCGGACTTTCTCACTAACCATACGGTGATTGTCAAAATGTTCCCTTAAGGTATGTAAGGCAAACCTTTTGAACCAGTGCACAGACTGTAGGACTCTGAACATAAAGAGCCCTGTATAGGGAATAGGGTGCCATTTGGGACAAAGACTGGGCTAATCCTTTACATTATAATATTAAGGCCTCTAGAACCACATCAATAACCATATAAATATATATATAACTGCCAAAATAACCATATGGATAATTACATAACCGTATGTATAACTAAATAACTATATAAACAGATCTATAACTGCCTATAAAACCATATGTGTAATTATATAACCATATCTATAACTATATAAGCACGTAACACATCTATTACTGCATACATAACCATGTATATAATTATACAACTATATAAACATATATATAACTGCCTAAATAACCATATGGATAATTATAAACACATATCTATAACTACTTAACTGTAGAAACATATTCAAAACTGCCTAAATAACCATAGTAATAGTTAAATAGCAATATTGAAAACTATATATCCATGTCCATAACAGTATAACACATATAAAACTATATAACCATATATACAACTACATAACCATATAAAAATAACTACATAACTATAAAACTACATAACTATATAACAACACATATAACTGTATAACTATATCTATACATATAACTATAAATATATAACTATATATCTATATAACCAAAACTACATAACCATACATATATAACTATATATATAAAACCATATATCGAGATAACTACATAACTATATATCCATATATATACCTATATATATATATAACCATATAACTATATAACTACAATAATATAGCTATGTATTTATATAACTACATACCCACATAACCATATATATACAACTATATGACTAAATATATATAACAATATATATCCCTATATCCCTATATAAGCATATATATATAACTCCCTATATAACCATATATATATAACTCACTATATAACCAAATGTTAACTCCCTATATAGCCATATATACATATAACTCCCTATATAACCATATATATATAACTCCCAATATAATCATATATATAAGTCCCTATATAACCATATATATAACTCACTATATAACCATATATATATATATAACTCCCTATATAACCATATATATAACTCCCAATATAATCATATATATAACTCCCTATATAACCATATATATAACTCACTATATAACCATATATATATATAACTCCCTATATAACCAAATTTTAACTCCCTATATAACCATATATATAACTCACTATACAACCATATATATATAACTCCCTATATAACCGCATATATATATATATATATATATATATATATATATATATATATATATATATATATATATATATATATATATATATATATATATATATATACATATAACTCCCTATATAACCATATATATAACTCCCTATATAATCATATATATAACTCCCTATATAACCATATATATAACTCCCTATATAATCATATATATAACTCCCTATATAATCATATATGTAACTCCCTATATAATCATATATATAACTCCCTATATAACCATATATATAACTCCCTATATAATCATATATATAACTCCCTAAATAACCCTATATATAACTCCCTATATAATCATATATATAACTACCTATATAATCATATATATAACTCCCTATATAACCATATATATAACTCCCTATATAATCAAATATATAGCTTCCTAAATAACCCTATGTATAACTCCCTATATAACCATATATAATATCCCTATATAACCAAATTTTAACTCCCTATATAATCATATATATAACTCCCTATATAATCATATATATATAACTCCCTATATAACCATATATATAACTCCCTATATAATCATATATATAACCCCCTATATATCCATATATATAACTCCCTATATAATCATATATATAACTCCCTATATAACCATATATATATAACTCCCTAAATAATCATATATATAACTCCCTATATAACCTAATGTATTACTCTCTATATAAACACATCTATAACAACCCCATATAACTATATATATAACCATATATATAACTCCCTATATAACCATAAATATATAACTCCCTATTTAACCATATATATATATATAACTCCCTATATAACCAAATGTCAACTCTCTATATAACCACATATAGATAACCCCCTGTATAACCATATATATATAACTCCCTATATAACCAAATGTTAACTCTCTTTATAACCATATATCATAAATAGAACTCCCTATATAACCATATATATAACTCTCTATATAACCATATATATATATATATATATATATATATAAAACCATATATATAACTCCCTATATAACCATATATATAACTCCCTATATAACCATGCATATAACTACCTATATATATAACCATATATATAACTATATAGCCATATCATTAAATCACTATATAACCATATATATAACTATATAACCATGTCATCAACTCCCTATATAACCGTATATATAACTCCCTATATAACCATATCTATAACTCCCTGTATCACCATATATATGACTATGTTACCATATCTATAACTACATATATTACCATATATATAACAATATAACCATATCTATAAGTCCCTATATAACCATATATATAACCATATACATGACTATGTTACCATATCTATAACTACATATATAACCATATATATAACAATATAACCATATCTATAAGTCCCTATATAACCATATATATAACCATATACATGACTATGTTACCATATCTATAACTACATATATAACCATATATATAACAATATAACCATATCTACATGTCCCTATATAACAATATATATAACTTCCTATATAACCATATATATAACTACCTATATAACCGTATATATATATAACTCCCTAAATAACCCTATATATAACTCCCTATATAACCATATATATAACTACCTATATAACCGTATATATATATAACTCCCTATATAACCATATATATAACTCCCTATATAACCATATATATAACTCCCTATATAACCGTATACATACCTCCCTATATAACCATATCTATAACTCCCTGTATCACCATATATATAACCATATACATGACTATGTTACCATATCTATAACTACACATATAGCCATATATATAACAATATAACCATATCTATAAGTCCCTATATAACCATATACAGTGCCTTGCAAAAGTATTCGGCCACCTTGAACTTTGCGACCTTTTGCCACATTTCAGGCTTCAAACATAAAGATATAAAACTGTATTTTTTTGTGAAGAATCAACAACAAGTGGGACACAATTATGAAGTGGAACGACATTTATTGGATTTTTCATACTTTTTTAACAAATCAAAAACTGAAAAATTGGGCTTGCAAAATTATAACTACCTGTATAACCATATATATATATATAACCATATATATATATATAACTATATGACCAAATATACAACTATATAACCATATATATAACTACCTGTATAACTCACTATATAACCAAATATATAACTACTTAACCATAACTATAACTACCTATATAATCATATTTATTACTGCTTGCTTAACCAGATCTCTATCTGCCTATATAACCATATCTATAACTATTTCACGATATCTTTAACAATGTACCCACACACACACATATATATATATATATATATATATATATATATATATATATATATATATATATATATAAAACTAGATAACCATATGTGATTATATAACCAAATCTATAACTCCTTATATAGCCATATCTACAACTCCCTATATAGCCATATCTACAACTCTCTATATAGCCATATCTACAACTCTCTATATAGCCATATCTACAACACTCTATATAGCCATATCTACAACTCTCTATATAGCCATATCTACAACTCTCTATATAGCCATATCTACAACTCTCTATATAACCATATCTACAACTCCCTATATAACCATATATATAACTCTATGAATGAAACTTGTTGTTATATTGAGCCAAAATCTAAAACATTGAAAATAATAAGAATAAGATGAAAAATGCTCAAAATGAAGCTGGGAAAGTGGCTACTGTGACCAACGACAATCATAACCCAATAGAAACCTCTAAGGATAATACGGGACCCTGAAGGCGGTGCCACTCTGTGGGGAATACAAAGGAAGGCAGTCTAACATCCATACTGGCCTTCAGTCAAACAATCCTCAATCAACAAACACCAAGCAGCCCAGGGTACCAAGCTCCCCATCAGAGAGGAGTTAGGTCACCTGCAGACAAAAATACTGCTATGGAGGACGTCATTCTGGGAGAAGTGGAGAAAAGGCCCCCTAATTAGCCATCCAGACCCAAGTCATTGATGAATGGTGGGACATGAATGATTGAAATAATCTTGTTATTTGAGTATCCTATACTATCTGGTGCAAAGACTTTCTGTGTATGTGAGCATAACCTCTGTCACTAGCATGTCTTTTCAAGAGAATTAGCAATCTGCATATAATCTCATTTTATTAATGCAAACTCTTGATACATGTCCCAAACAAAACCCAACTCCGAGACAGAAACTTAACGCAGGTATTAGAAAACCTTGTACCATAAAACTTCTTCAAACCATTAATCAGGTTAAAATGCTCTTGGAACCTCGTTCCAAGCCTCGAGGAATATTGGGAGCTCATCTGAATATTCATAGCATTATTTCTAAGAGTGAAGAGGTAGAACATTTATTGAATGACTTGATTATTATTTTTTCTCTGAGACATGGCTGCTGAAATCTTGTGTGGAAAAAGTCAAGGGGTCTGATTATTTTCCGAAGGCTGTAGTTATAAATATGGTTATATATTGTAGTTATAGATATGGTTATATATTGTAGTTATAAATATGGTTATACATTGTAGTTATAAATATGGTTATATATTGCAGTTATAAATATGGTTATATATTGTAGTTATAAATATGGTTATATATTGTAGTTATAAATATGGTTATATATTGTAGTTATAAATATGGTTATATATTGTAGTTATAGATATGGTTATATATTGTAGTTATAAATATGGTTATACATTGTAGTTATAAATATGGTTATATATTGCAGTTATAAATATGGTTATATATTGTAGTTATAAATATGGTTATATATTGTAGTTATAAATATGGTTATATATTGTAGTTATAAATATGGTTATATATTGTAGTTATAAATATGGTTATATATTTGTAGTTATAAATCTGGTTATATATTGTAGTTATAAATATGGTTATATATTTATAGTTATAAATATGGTTATATATTAGTAGTTATAGATATGGTTATATATTGTAGTTATAAATATGGTTATATATTGTAGTTATAAATATGGTTATATATTGTAGTTATAAATATGGTTATATACTGTAGTTATAAAAATGGTTATATATTGTAGTTATAGATATGGTTATATATTGTAGTTATAAATATGGTTATATATTGTAGTTATAAATATGGTTATATATTGTAGTTATAAATATGGTTATATATTGTAGTTATAAATATGGTTATATATTGCAGTTATAAATATGGTTATATATTGTAGTTATAAATATGGTTATATATTGTAGTTATAAATATGGTTATATATTGTAGTTATAAATATGGTTATATATTGTAGTTATAAATATGGTTATATATTGTAGTTATAGATATGGTTATATATTGTAGTTATAAATATGGTTATACATTGTAGTTATAGATATGGTTATATATTGTAGTTATAAATATGGTTATATATTAATAGTTATAAATATGGTTATATATTAGTTATTGATATGGTTATATATTGCAGTTATAGATATGGTTATATATTGTAGTTATAATTATGGTTATATATTGTAGTTATAAATATGGTTATATATTTTAGTTATAGATATGGTTATATATTGTAGTTATTGATATGGTTATATATTGTAGTTATAGATATGGTTATATATTGTAGTTATAGATATGGTTATATATTGTAGTTATTGATATGGTTATATATTGCAGTTATAGATATGGTTATATATTGTAGTTATAATTATGGTTATATATTGTAGTTATAGGCATGGTTATATCATTATAGATATGGTTATATGTTGTAATTATAAATATGGTTATATATTGTAGTTATTGATATGGTTACATATTGTAGTTATAGATATGGTTATATATTGTAGTTATATATATGGTTATATATTGTAGTTATAAATATGGTTATATATTTTAGTTATAGATATGGTTATATATTGTATTTATTGATATGGTTATATATTGTAGTTATAGATATGGTTATATATTGTAGTTGTAGATATGGTTATATATTGTAGTTATAGATATGGTTATATATTGTAGTTATAGGCATGGTTATATCATTATAGCTATGGTTATATATTGTAGTTATAGATATGGTTATATATTGTGGTTATAGATATGGTTATACATTGTAGTTGTAGATATGGTTATATATTGTAGTTATAGGTATGGTTATATATTGTAGTTATAGACATGGTTATATCATTATAGCTATGGTTATATATTGTAGTTATAAATATGGTTATATATTGTAGTTATACATACGGTTATATATTGTGGTTATAGATATGGTTATATATTGTGGTTATAGATATGGTTATATATTGTGGTTATAGATATGGTTATATGTTGTGGTTATAGATATGGTTATATATTGTGGTTATAGATAAGGTTATATATTGTGGTTATAGATATGGTTATATATTGTGGTTATTGATATGGTTATATATTGTAATTATAAATATGGGTATATATTGTGGTTATAGATATGGTTATATATTGTAGTTATAGATATGGTTATATATTGTAGTTATAGATATGGTTATATATTGTAGTTATAGATATGGCTGTATATTGTAGTTATATATATATATATATGGTTATGTATTGCGGTTATAGATAAGGTTATATATTCTAGTTATATAGATGGTTATACATGGTAGTTGTAGATATGGTTATATATTGTAGTTATAGACATGGTTATATATTGTAGTTATATATATGGTTATTGTGTTATAGGTGCAGTTATAGACATGGTTATATATTGTAGTTATAGATATGGTTATATATTGTAGTTATAGACATAGTTATATCTATATATATGGTTATATATTGTAGTTATAGATATGGTTACATATTGTGGTTGTAGATATGGTTATATATTGTAGTTATAGATATGGTTATACATTGTAGTTGTAGATATGGTTATAAATTGTAGTTACAGATATGGTTATACATTGTAGTTGTAGATATGGTTATTTAGTTATTGATGCAGTTATAGATATGGTTATATCGTTATAGGCATGGTTATATATTACAGTTATAAATATGGTTATATATTACAGTTATAAATATGGTTATATATTGCTGTTATAAATATGGTTATATGTTGTGGTTATTGATATGGTTATATATTATAGTTATAGATATGGTTATATATTATACTTATAGATATGGTTATATATTATAGTTATAGATATGGTTATACATTATAGTTATAGATATGGTTATATATTATAGTTATAGATATGGTTATATATTGTAGTTATAGATATGGTTATATATTATAGTTATAGATATGGTTATATATTGTGGTTATAGATATGGTTATATATTGTAGTTATAGATATGGTTATATATTGTGGTTATAGATATGGTTATATATTGTAGTTATAGATATGGTTATATTGTTATAGACATGATTATATAGTTATAGACATGGTTATATAGTTATAGACATGGTTATATATTGTGGTTATAGATATGGTTATATATTATAGTTATATATATATGGTTATACAGGCAGTCAGATATATGGTTATATTGTTATAGACATGGTTATATAG
>NW_027013338.1:15000-16473 GCF_036934945.1 Oncorhynchus masou masou | reverse complement strand
GAACACATCACTTCCCTTTCCCACTGTCTCTCTCTCTCTCTCTCTCTCTCTCTCTGTCTCTGTCTCTCTCTCTCTCTCTCTCTCTCTCTCTCTCTCTCTCTGTCTCTGTCTCTCTGTCTCTCTCTTTCTCTGTCTCTCTGTCTCTCTGTCTCTCTCTCTGTCTCTCTGTCTCTCTCTTTCTCTCTCTCTCTGTCTCTCTGTCTCACTCTCTCTCTCTCTCTCTCTCTCTCTCTCTTTCCCACTGTCTCTCTCTTTCTCTTTCCCACCACTCTATATAAAGACAACATCTCCTCAATAGTTCTCCGCTCCTGCCAACGCAATGTGTACTTTTCTCCTGGATACTTCTGTCTGAATAACCTCTATGTGGAACTGAGAATGAGAATATGACAACAGGGTATTTTACCTTAAATTATTGTTGAAAAAGTGGGGAAACCCAATATCGGTTTATAGCCTCCGTTGCACTACGTGTACAGAAGAAATAGTGTTTGAGTTTGAGTTTATTGTTATTTTCACAGGGACATTAGCTGGCACTTTGGGGCCCCACAAGGGTGCATTCTCAGCCCCCTCCTGTACTCCATGTTCACCCATGACTGCGAGGCCATGCACTCCTCCAACTCAATCATCAAGTTTTCAGACAACACTACAGAGGTATGCTTAATTACCAACAACGACGAGACGGCCCACAGGGAGGAGGTGAGGGCCCTCGGAGTGTGGTGTCAGGAAAGTAACCTCACACTCAACGTCAACAAAAGAAAGGAGATGGTTGTGGACTTCAGGAAACAGCAGAGGGAGCACCCCCCCCCCCCCCCTCAAGCCTCATCGACGGGATAGTAGTGGAAAGGGTAGAAGGTTTTTAGTTCCTTGTGGTACACATCACGGACAAACTGAAATGGTCCATCCAGACAGTGGTGAAGAAGGAGCAACAGCGCCTCTTCAACCTCAGGAGGGTGAAGAAATTTGGCTTTCCACCCAAAACCCTGACAATCTTTTACAGATGCACAATTGAGAACATCACGTTGGGCTGTATCACCGCCGGGTACGGCAACTGCTCCTCCGCCCACAACCGTAAGGCTCTCCAGAGGGTAGTGCCGTCTGCACAACGCATCACCAGGGGCAAACTACCTGCCCTCCAGGACACCTACACCACCCGATGTCACAGGAAGGCCATACAGTCAATCACGGATTACAAAAAGAAAACCAGCCCCGTCACGGACCAGGATGTCTTGCTCCCAGGCAGACTAAATAACTTTTTTGCCCGCTTTGAGGACCAGACAGTGCCACTGACACGGCCAACAACCAAAACATGCGGACTCTCCTTCACTGCAGCTGAGGTGAGTAAAACATTTAAACGTGTTAACCCTCGCAAGGCTGCAGGCCCAGAGGGCATCCCCAGCCGCGCCCTCAGAGCATGCGCAGACCAGCTGGCTGGTGTGTTTACGGACATATTCAATCAATCCCTATACCAGTCTGCTG
>NW_027013338.1:0-10000 GCF_036934945.1 Oncorhynchus masou masou | reverse complement strand
GGCTAGGAAAAACTCCCTAGAAAGGCGGGAACCTAGGAAGAAACCTAGAGAGGAACCAGGCTATGAAGGGTGGCCAGTCCTCTTCTGGCTGTGCCAGGTGGAGATTATAACAGAACATGGCCAAGATGTTCAAATGTTCATAAATGACCAGCAGGGTCAAATAATAATAATCACAGTAGTTGTCGAGGGTGCAGCAAGTCAGCACCTCAGGAGTAAATGTCAGTTGGCTTTTCATAGCCGATCATTGAGATTATCTCTACCACTCCTGCTGTCTCTAGGGAGTTGAAAACAACAGGTCTGGGACAGGTAGCACGTCAGGTGATCAGGGTTCCACAGCCGCAGGCAGAACAGTTGAAACTGGAGCAGCAAATCAAATTAACTTTTATTGGTCACATACACATGGTTAGCAGATGTTATTGGTCACATACACATGGTTAGCAGATGTTATTGGTCACATACACATGGTTAGCAGATGTTATTGGTCACATACACATGGTTAGCAGATGTTAATGGTCACATACACATGGTTAGCAGATGTTATTGGTCACATACACATGGTTAGCAGATGTTAATGGTCACATACACATGGTTAGCAGATGTTAATGGTCACATACACATGGTTAGCAGATGTTAATGGTCACATACACATGGTTAGCAGATGTTATTGGTCACATACACATGGTTAGCAGATGTTATTGGTCACATACACATGGTTAGCAGATGTTAATGGTCACATACACATGGTTAGCAGATGTTATTGGTCACATACACATGGTTAGCAGATGTTATTGGTCACATACACATGGTTAGCAGATGTTAATGCGAGTGTAGCGAAATGCTTGTGCTCCTAGTTCCGACAATGCAGTAATAACCAACGAGTAATCTAACCTAACAATTCCAAAACTACTACCTTATACACACAAGTGTAAAGGGATAAAGAATATGTACATGAAGATATATGAATGAGTGATGGTACAGAGCAGCATAGGCAAGATACAGTAGATGTTATCGAGTACAGTATATACATATGAGATGAGTAAGGTAGGGTATGTAAACATTATATTAAGTGGCATTGTTTAAAGTGGCTAGTGATACATTTTTTACATCAATTATTCCATTATTAAAGAGGCTGGAGTTGAGTCAGTGTGTTGGCAGCAGCCACTCAATGTTAGTGGTGGCTGTTTAACAGTCTGATGACCTTGAGATAGAATCTGTTTTTCAGTTTCTCGGTCCCAGCTTTGATGCATTCGTGCTGACTCGCCTTCTGATGATTGCGGGCTGAACAGCCAGGGGCTCGGTGGTTGTTGTCCTTGATGATCTTTATGGCCTTCCTGTGACATCGGTGGTGTAGGTAACCTGAGGGCAGGTAGACCCAGGGTCTCGAGCTTGATGATGAGTTTGGAGGTACTATGGTTTTAAATGCTGAGCTGCAGTCAGATGAACAGCATTCTCACATAGGTATTCCTCTTGTCCAGATGGGTTAGGGGCAGTGTGCAGTGTGGTTGTGATTGCGTCTGCCTGTGGACCTATTTGGGTTGCAATCAAATTGGAGTGGGTCTAGGGTGTCAGGTAGTGTGGAGGTGATATGGTCCTTGACTAGTCTCTCAAAGCACTTCATGATGACGGAAGTGAGTGCTACGGGCGGTAGTCGTTTAGCTCAGTTACCTTAGCTTTCTTGGGAACAGGAACAATGGTGGCCCTCTTGAAGCATGTGGGAACAGCAGACTGGGATAAGGATTGATTGAGTATATCTATAAACACACCAGCCAGCTGGTCTGCACATGCCCTGAGGACGCGGCTGGGGATGCCGTCGGGGCCTGCAGCCTTGCAAGGGTTAACACATTTAAATGTTTTACTCAGGTCGGCTGCAGTGACGGAGAGTCAGCAGGTTTTGGTAGCGGGCCGTGTCAGTGGCACTGTATTGTCCTCAAAGTGAGTAAAGAAGTTTAGCCTGTCTGGGAGCAAGACATCCTGGTCCGCGACGGGGCTGGTTTTCTTTTTGTAATCCGTGATTGACTGTCGACCCTGCCACATACCTCTTGTGTCTGAGCCGTTGAATTGCTACTCTACTTTGTCTCTATACTGATGCTTCGCTTGTTTGATTCCCTTGCGGAGGGAATAGCTACACTGTTTGTATTCGGTCATGTTTCTGGTCACCTTGTCCTGGTTAAAAGCAGTGGTTCGCACTTTCAGTTTCACGCGAATGCTGCCATCAATCCACAGTTCCTGGTTTGGGAATGTTTTAATAGTTGCTATGGGTACGACATCGCCGATGCACTTGCTAATGAACTCGATCACCGAATCAGTGAATTCGTCAATGTTGTTTGACCCAATTGCGGAACAATCTTGAAGCGTGGAATCAGATTGGTCGGACCAGCGTTGAACAGACCTGAGCACGGGAGCTTCCTGTTTTAGTCTCTGTCTATAGGCAGGGAGCAACAAAATGGAGTCGTGCTCAGCTTTTCTGAAAGGAGGGCGGGGGAGGTGTCACGTTCTGACCTTAGTTCTTTTGTTATGTCTTTGTTTTAGTATGGTCAGGGGGCGTGAGTTGGGTGGGTTGTCTATGTTAGTTTTTCTACGATTTGCTATTTCTGTGTTTGGCCTGGTATGGTTCTCAATCAGAGGCAGCTGTCAATCATTGTCCCTGATTGAGAACCATATTTAGGGAGCCTGTTTTCTGTTGTGTTTCGTGGGTGATTATTTTCTGTTTCCTGTTGTGTGTCTGCACCAGCCAGAACTATTTCCTGTTGAGTTTCTGCACCAGCCAGAGCTGTTTCCTGTTGTGTGTCTGCACCAGCCAGAGCTGTTTCCTGTTGTGTGTCTGCACCAGCCAGAGCTGTTTCCTGTTGTGTGTCTGCACCAGCCAAACTTGTTTCCTGTTGTGTCTGCACCAGCCAGAGCTGTTTCCTGTTGTGTGTCTGCACCAGCCAGAGCTGTTTCCTGTTGTGTGTCTGCACCAGCCAGAGTTGTTTCCTGTTGTGTGTCTGCACCAGCCAGAACTGTTTCCTGTTGTGTGTCTGCACCAGCCAGAACAGTTTCCTGTTGTGTGTCTGCACCAGCCAGAGCTGTTTCCTGTTGTGTGTCTGCACCAGCCAGAACTGTTTTCGGTCGTTTCTCTTTGTTAGTTTTGTTATTTCCATGTTCATTTAATAAATATGACACACACCACGCTGCACCTTGGTCCTCCTTCTCCTCACATGACGACCGTTACAGGAGGCCTTGTATGCGTCGCGGGAAGTTAGAATGACAATGATGCAGGGTTTTACCAGCCCTGGTAGCACAATCGATATGCTGATAGAATTTAGGGCCTTGTTTTCAGATTAGCCTTGTTTAAATCCCCAGCGACAATGAATGCAGCCTCAGGATATGTGGTTTCCAGTTTACATAGAGTCAAATAAAGTTTGTTCAGGGCCATCGATGTGTCTGCTTGGGGGAATATATGCGGCCAGATTGTAAACGGAGAGAATTTCTTGGTAGATAATGTGGTGGACATTTGATTGTGAGGAATTCCAAGTCAGGTGAACCGAAGGACTTGAGTTCCTGTATGTTGTTATGATCACACCACGTCTCGTTAATCATAAGGCATACCCCCCCCCCCCGCCCTCTTCTTACCAGAAAGATGTTTCTGTCGGTGCGATGCGTGAAGAAACCAGCTGGCTGTATCGACTCCAATAACGTATCTCGAGTCCATGTTTGTGTGAAGCAAAGAACATTACAGTCTCTTATGTCTCTCTGCAATGCTACCCTTGCTCAGATTGGACATTGGTGAGTAGTATGCTCGGGAGCGGTGCGCGATGTGCCCGTCTCCGGGGGCCTGACCAGAAGATCGCTTCGTCTGCACCTTTTACGGAGTCGTTGTTTTGGTTCGCCGGCTGGGATCCGATCCCATTGTCCTGGGTGGTGGGCAAAACACAGGATCTGTTCTGGAAAATCCTATTCCTGGTTATAATGATGGTGAGTTGACGTTGCTCTTATATCCAGTAGTTCCTCCCGACTGTATGTAATAAAACCTAAGATTACCTGGGGTACCAATGTAAGAAACAATACGGTAAAAACGAAATACTGCAAAGTGTCCTAGGAACGCGAAGCGAGGCGGCCATCTCTGTCGGCACCAGGTGGACTGGGGACAGCAAGGAGTCATCAGGTCCTCTGAGAGAAAGAGAGAAAGAGAGAGAGAGAGAGAGAGACAGAAAGAGAGAGAGACAGAAAGAGATAAAGAGAGAAAGAGAATTAGAGAGAGCATACTTAAATTTACACAGGACACTGGATAAGACAGGAGAAATACACCAGATATAACAGATTGACCCTTGCCTCCCGACACAAAAACTATTGCAGCATAAATACTGAAGGCTGAGACAGGAGGGGTCGGGAGACACTGTGGCCCCGTCCGACGACACCCCTGACAGGGCCAAACAGGTGCAGGATGTAACCCCACCCACTTTGCCAGCACAGCCCCCACACCACTAGAGGGATATCTTCAACCACCAACCTACTATCCTGAGACAAGGCTGAGTATAGTCTACGAAGACCTTCCCCCCTGGCAGGAAACCTGAGGGGGGCGCTAACCCGACAGGATCACTCTATCCCCCTCTTCATCTCTTCCTCCCCCTTTCCCCTCTCTTCATCTCTTCCTCCCCTTTCCCCCCCTCTTCATCTCTTCCTCCCCCTTTCTCTCCCTCTTCATCCCTTCTCCCCTTCTTTCTCCTCTTCATCTCTCTTCCTCCCCTTTCTCTCCCTCTTCATCCTTCTTCCTCCCCTTTCTCTCCCCTCTTCATCTCTATATTTTTCTTTATCTCTCTTAACTCTTACATTCCCTTGCTCTTCCTCTCTCTTCCTCCTGCTTTCTCTCCTCTTCATCTATCTTCATCCCACATTCCTTCTCTTTTCATCTCTCTTCCTCCTTCTTCTCTCTCTTCATCCCTCTATCCCTCCTCTTCATCTCTCTTCCTCCACTTTCTCTCCCTCTTCATCTCTCTTAATTCTACATTCCCTTCCCTCTTCCTCTCTCTTCCTCCTGCTTTCCCTCCCTCTTCATCTATCTTCATCCCACATTCCCTCCCTCTTCATCTCTCTTCCTCCTTTCTCTCTCTTCATCCCTCTATCCCTCCCTCTTCATCTCTCTTCCTCCTTCTTTCTCTCTCTTCATCCCTCTATCCCTCCCTCTTCATCTCTCTTCCTCCCTTACACACACACACACACACACACACACACACACAGTGCCTGCCCTGCAGCTTAGACCCAGAGGGTTTGCTTAAGCAGTTGAAACATGAATTTTCTGATGTCCTTTCATGAAACATAGGATGCACATACCTTTCAGAGCGCGACTTCCTCAGTGAGCTAGTCATCGTCGTTGTTCGGCCTCAAGCTTCCTCCAGTCGCTACGGTCACCAGCAAGGTTTTCTGTTTGGTGTGTTTGTAGCCCCACGTCCTCGTCCCCAATCAGACTATCACTAAGTTACACATTAAATGACTGACGTGAGGCAGATGCTGAAGGAAAATCAGACAGAAAAAGAGCTCTTCAGAATGATTCCAAGAAATGCAACAATACAATAATGGTGGACTAAATCTATACGGTTTCTCTATTCATTCAACCTGACATTTCTAGTTGTATACATTCATCTGTTCACCATTCAACATCCCCGTCAGAAAAATCACTGTAAAATAAAGAATTGTTGGCAAACAACACAACACAACAGGGAGGGTGTGAAGGTGGTAAATGTCTAGGTTAGGTACAGTACCCAATGTCCTGGTCTGGTCTGGGCCTACAAGCCAAAACTTGAGTCACCCTCTGAATGAGAGAACATATCCCCGCTCTCTCTCTCTCTCTCTCTCTCTCTCTCTCTCTCTCTCTTCTCTCTCTCTCTCTCTCTCTCCATATCTCTCTCCCATATCTCTCTTCCAATGACAGGTGGAGAGCATTCTGTGATGCCTTCTGGTGTCCCAGCATCGATAGACAGCTGACTAATCAGGGTCTGTTTCGCTGAGATGATCGGGAGAAGGAGAGGAGGGGAGGAGGAGATGACGGAATAGAAGGAAAAGAGAAGTGTGAAGATTACGGAAAAGAAGGAAAAATGGACCTGTTAATATGTTTCTTTAATGTTTATTATTCAGAACATGTGATCAACATGCCCAAAATCTGTGTGAGTTGGTGTGATGTAGTGTGAGGTAGTGTTAGTGTGAGGTAGTGTTGGTGTGAGGTAGTGTTAGTGTGAGGTAGTGTTAGTGTGAGGTAGTGTTAGTGTGAGGTAGTGGTAGTGTGAGGTAGTGTGAGGTAGTGTTAGTGTGAGGTAGTGTGAGGTAGTGTTAGTGTGAGGTAGTGTTAGTGTGAGGTAGTGTTAGTGTGAGGTAGTGTTAGTGTGAGGTAGTGTTAGTGTGAGGTAGTGTTGGTGTGAGGTAGTGTTAGTGTGAGGTAGTGTTAGTGTGATGTAGTGTGAGGTAGTGTTAGTGTGAGGTAGTGTTAGTGTGAGGTAGTGTTGGTGTGAGGTAGTGTTAGTGTGAGGTAGTGTTAGTGTGAGGTAGTGTTAGTGTGATGTAGTGTGAGGTAGTGTTAGTGTTAGGTAGTGTGAGGTAGTGTTAGTGTGAGGTAGTGTTAGTGTGAGGTAGTGTTAGTGTGAGGTAGTGTTGGTGTGTGGTGTTAGTGTGAGGTGGTGTTGGTGTGAGGTAGTGTTAGTGTGAGTAGTGTTAGTGAGGTAGTGTTAGTGTGAGGTAGTGTGAGGTAGTGTTAGTGTTAGGTAGTGTGAGGTAGTGTTAGTGTGGAGGTAGTGTTAGTGTGAGGTAGTGTTAGTGTGGGGAGTGGTGTTAGTGTGAGGTAGTGTTAGTGTGAGGTAGTGTGAGGTAGTGTTAGTGTTAGGTGGTGTGAGGTAGTGTTAGTGTGAGGTAGTGTTAGTGTGAGGTAGTGTGAGGTAGTGTTAGTGTGAGGTAGTGTGAGGTAGTGCTAGTGTGTGGTAGTGTCAGGTAGTGTTAGAGTGAGGTAGTGTCAGTGTTATGTAGTGTTAGTGTGAGGTAGTGTTAGTGTGAGGTAGTGTGAGGTAGTGTTAGTGTGAGGTGAGTGTGGGGTGGTGTTGAGTGGTGGTAGTGTCAGGTGGGGTAGTGTTAGAGTGAGGTAGTGTCAGTGTAATGTAGTGTTAGTGTGAGGTAGTGTGAGGTAGTGTTAGTGTGCGGTAGTCTCAGGTAGTGTTAGAGTGAGGTAATGTTAGTGTGATGTAGTGTGAGGTAGTGTTAGTGTGAGGTAGTGTGAGGTGGTGTTAGTGTGAGGTAGTGTGAGGTAGTGTTAGTGTTAGGTAGTGTGAGGTAGTGTTAGTGTGAGGTAGTGTTAGTGTGAGGTAGTGTTAGTGTGAGGTAGTGTTAGTGTGAGGTAGTGTTAGTGTGAGGTAGTGTGAGGTAGTGTTAGTGTTAGGTGGTGTGAGGTAGTGTTAGTGTGAGGTAGTGTTAGTGTGAGGTAGTGTGAGGTAGTGTTAGTGTGAGGTAGTGTGAGGTAGTGCTAGTGTGTGGTAGTGTCAGGTAGTGTTAGAGTGAGGTAGTGTCAGTGTTATGTAGTGTTAGTGTGAGGTAGTGTTAGTGTGAGGTAGTGTGAGGTAGTGTTAGTGTGAGGTAGTGTGAGGTAGTGTTAGTGTGTGGTAGTGTCAGGTAGTGTTAGAGTGAGGTAGTGTCAGTGTAATGTAGTGTTAGTGTGAGGTAGTGTGAGGTAGTGTTAGTGTGCGGTAGTCTCAGGTAGTGTTAGAGTGAGGTAATGTTAGTGTGATGTAGTGTGAGGTAGTGTTAGTGTGAGGTAGTGTGAGGTGGTGTTAGTGTGAGGTAGTGTGAGGTAGTGTTAGTGTGTGGTAGTGTCAGTTAGTGTTAGAGTGAGGTAGTGTCAGTGTAATGTAGTGTTAGTGTGAGGTAGTGTTAGTGTGAGGTAGTGTGAGGTAGTGTTAGTGTGCGGTAGTCTCAGGTAGTGTTAGAGTGAGGTAGTGTTAGTGTGATGTAGTGTGAGGTAGTGTTAGTGTGATGTAATGTGATGTAGTGTTAGTGTGAGGTAGTGTGAGGTAGTGTTAGTGTGTGGTAGTGTCAGGTAGTGTTAGAGTGAGGTAGTGTCAGTGTAATGTAGTGTTAGTGTGAGGTAGTGTTAGTGTGAGGTAGTGTTAGTGTTAGAGTGAGTTAGTGTGAGGTAGTGTTAGAGTGAGGTAGTGTGATGTAGTGTTAGTGTGAGGTAGTGTGAGGCAGAGTTAGTGTGAGGTAGTGTGAGGTAGTGTTAGTGTGAGGTATTGTGAGTGTGAGGTAGTGTGAGGTAGTGTTAGTGTGAGGTAATGTGAGGTAGTGTTAGTGTGAGGTAGTGTGAGGTAGTGTTAGTGTGAGGTAGTGTTAGTGTAGGTGGTGTGAGGTGGTGTTGGTGGAGGTAGTGTTAGTGTGAGGTAGTGTGAGGTAGTGTTAGTGTGAGGTAGTGTGAAAAGTGTTAGTGTGAGGGTAGTGTTAGTGTGAAGTAGTGTGAGGTAGTGTTAGTGTGAGGTAGTGTTAGTGTGAGGTAATGTGGAGGTAGTGTTAGTGGAGGTAGTGTGAGGTAGTGTTAGTGTGAGGTAGTGTTAGTGTGAGGTAGTGTGAGGTAGTGTTAGTGTGAGGTAGTGTTAGTGTGAGGTAGTGTTAGTGTGAGGTAGTGTTAGTGTGAGGTAGTGTTAGTGTGAGGTAATGTGAGGTAGTGTTAGTGTGAGGTAGTGTGAGGTAGTGTTAGTGTGAGGTAGTGTTAGTGTGAGGTAGTGTGGAGGCGGTGTTAGTGTGATGTAGTGTTAGGAGTGAGGTAGTGTGAGGTAGTGTTAGTGTGAGGTAGTGTTAGTGTGAGGTAGTGTGAGGTAGTGTTAGTGTGAGGTAGTGTTAGTTTGAGGTAGTGTGAGGTAGTGTTAGTGTGAGGTAGTGTTAGTGTAATGTAGTGTGATGTAGTGTTAGTGTGAGGTAGTGTTAGTGTGAGGTAGTGTGAGGTAGTGTTAGTGTGAGGTAGTGTTAGTGTGATGTAGTGTGATGTAGTTTTAGTGTGAGGTAGTGTTAGTGTGAGGTAGTGTGAGGCAGTGTTAGTGTGAGGTAGGTATAGTGTGAGGTAGTGTTAGAGTTAGGTAGTTCCAGTGTGAGGTCGGTCTAGTGTGAGGTAGTGGTTAGTTTGATGTAGGGTTAGTGTGAGTTAGTGTGAGGTAGTGTTAGAGTGAGGTAGTGTTGGTGTGAGATAGTGTTAGTGTGAGGTAGTATTAGTGTGAAGTATTGTGAGGTAGTGTTAGTGTGGGTTAGTGTGAGGTAGTGTTAGTGTGATGTAGTGTTAGAGTGAGGTAGTGTTAGATAGTTTTAGTGTGAGGTAGTGTGAGTAGTGTTGGTGTGGAGGTAGTGTTAGTGTGATGTAGTGTTAATGTGAGGAAGTGTTGAGTGTGAGGTAGTGTTAGTGTGAGGTAGTGTTATAGTGAGGTAGTGTGAGATATTGTTGGTGTGAGGTAGTGTGAGGTTGTTCCTGAGTGTTAGTAGTGTTAGTGAGGTTGTGTTGGCGTTAGGTAGTTATAGTGTGAGGTAGTTATAGGTGTGTGGTTGTTCTTGTGTGAACTCGTTCTAGTGTGAGGTTGTTCTAGTGTGCGGTAGTGTTAATGTGAGGTAGTGTTAATGTGAGGTAGTGTTAGGGTGAGGTAGTGTTAATGTGAGGTAGTTTTAGGGTGAGGTAGTGTTAATGTGAGGAAGTGTTAGTGTGAGGTAGTGTTAGTGTGAGGTAGTGTTATAGTGAGGTAGTGTGAGATATTGTTGGTGTGAGGTAGTGTGAGGTTGTTCTAGTGTTAGGTAGTGTTAGTGTGAGGTTGTGTTGGCGTTAGGTAGTTATAGTGTGAGGTAGTTATAGTGTGTGGTTGTTCTTGTGTGAACTCGTTCTAGTGTGAGGTTGTTCTAGTGTGCGGTAGTGTTAATGTGAGGTAGTGTTAATGTGAGGTAGTGTTAGGGTGAGGTAGTGTTAATGTGAGGTAGTCTTAGGGTGAGGTAGTGTTAATGTGAGGTAGTGTTAGGT
>NW_027013337.1:0-16475 GCF_036934945.1 Oncorhynchus masou masou | reverse complement strand
GTCTGGTGGAACCAGCCTGATGCCTGGCCTGGGTGGAACCAGCCTGATGCCTGGTCTGGTGGAACCAGCATGATGCCTGGTCTGGTGGAACCAGCATGATGCCTGGTCTGGCGGAACCAGCATGATGCCTGGTCTGGCGGAACCAGCCTGATGCCTGGCCTGGTGGAACCAGCCTGATGCCTGGTCTGGGTGGAACCAGCCATGATGCCTGGTCTGGTGGAACCAGCCTGATGCCTGGTCTGGTGGAACCAGCCTGATGCCACCTGGTCTGGTGGAACCAGCATGATGCCTGGTCTGGTGGAACCAGCTCTGATGCCTGGTCTGGTGGAACCAGCATGATGACCTGGTCTGGTGGAACCAGCCTGATGCCTGGTCTGGTGGAGACCAGCCTGATGCCTGGTCTGGTGGAACCAGCCATGATGCCTGGTCTGGTGGAACCAGCCTGATGCCTGGTCTGGTGGAACCAGCGCTATGATGCCTGGTCTGGTGGAACCAGCCCTGATGCCTGGTCTGGCGGAACCAGCCTGATGCCTGACCTGGTGGAACCAGCCTGATGCCTGGTCTGGTGGAACCAGCCTGATGCCTGGTCTGGTGGAACCAGCATGATGCCTGGTCTACTGGAACCAGCCTGATGCCTGGTCTGGTGGAACCAGCATGATGCCTGGTCTGGCGGAACCAGCCTGATGCCTGGTCTGGCGGAACCAGCATGATGCCTGGTCTGGCGGAACCAGCATGATGCCTGGTCCTAGTGGAACCAGCATGATGCCTGGTCTGGTGGAACCAGCATGATGCCTGGTCTGGTGGAACCAGCCTGATGCCTGGTCTGGTGGAACCAGCATGATGCCTGGTCTGGTGGAACCAGCATGATGCCTGGTCTGGTGGAACCAGCCTGATGCCTGGTCTGGTGGAACCAGCCATGATGCCTGGTCTGGTGGAACCAGCCTGATGCCTGGTCTGGTGGAACCAGCCTGATGCCTGGTGCTGGGTGGAACCAGCTCTGATGCCTGGTCTGGTGGAACCAGCATCTGATGCCTGGTCTGGTGGAACCAGCCTGATGCCTGGTCTGGTGGAACCAGCCTGATGCCTGGTCTGGTGGAGACCAGCATGATGCCTGGGGTGGCGGAACCAGCCTGATGCCTGGTCTGGCGGAACCAGCCTGATGCCTGGTCTGGTGGAACCAGCTGTGATGCCTGGTCTAGTGGAACCAGCCTGATGCCTGGTCTGGTGGAACCAGCATGATGCCTGGTCTGGCGGAACCAGCCTGATGCCTGGTCTGGCGGAACCAGCATGATGCCTGGTCTGGTGGAACCAGCATGATGCCTGGTCTGGTGGAACCAGCATGATGCCTGGTCTGGTGGAACCAGCCTGATGCCTGGTCTATTGGAACCAGCATGATGCCTGGTCTGGTGGAACCCAGCTCTGATGCCTGGTCTGGTGGAACCAGCATGATGCCTGGTCTAGTGGAACCAGCCTGATGCCTGGTCTGGTGGAACCAGCACTGATGCCTGGTCTGGGCGGAACCAGCCTGATGCCTGGTCTGGCGGAACCAGCATGATGCCTGGTCTGGTGGAACCAGCATGATGCCTGGTCTGGTGGAACCAGCATGATGCCTGGTCTGTTGGAACCAGCATGATGCCTGGTCTGGTGGAACCAGCCTGATGCCTGGTCTGGTGGAACCAGCTGATGCCTGGTCTGGTGGAACCAGCCTGATGCCTGGTCTGGTGGAACCAGCATGATGCCTGGTCTGGCGGACCCAGCCTGATGCCTGGTCTGGCGGAACCAGCATGATGCCTGGTCTGGCGGAACCAGCATGATGCCTGGTCTAGTGGAACCAGCATGATGCCTGGTCTGGTGGAACCAGCATGATGCCTGGTCTGGTAGAACCAGCCTGATGCCTGGTCTGGTGGAACCAGCATGATGCCTGGTCTAGTGAAACCAGCCTGATGCCTGGCATGGCGGAACCAGCCTGATGCCTGGTCTGGTGGAACCAGCATGATGCCTGGTCTAGTGGAACCAGCATGATGCCTGGTCTGGTGGAACCAGCATGATGCCTGGTCTGGCGGAACCAGCATGATGCCTGGTCTGGCGGAACCAGCATGATGCCTGGTCTGGCGGAACCAGCATGATGCCTGGTCTGGCGGAACCAGCATGATGCCTGGTCTGGCGGAACCAGCATGATGCCTGGTCTGGTGGAACCAGCATGATGCCTGGTCTGGTGGAACCAGCATGATGCCTGGTCTGGTGGAACCAGCATGATGCCTGCGTTAACCATCATTTCACATTGGATGTCAGGTTGGTTCCACCCTGCTAATCATAACCACCACTGATTATGTAGTCAGTGCTCTGTGTGTTTGTGTTTCTTTGAGGGGCCAGGATCTGATCTACACTGCTGTGCCAATCGATGGGGGCTCTGGCAGAGACCTTGCACTCTGACAGACAGGCTTGATACTGATGTCTCTGAATGGACAGTGACCTGGCACTCTGACAGACAGATACTGATGTCTCTGGAATGGACAGAGACCTGGCACTCTGACAGACAGATACTGATGTCTCTGAATGGACAGAGACCTGGCACTCTGACAGACAGATACTGATGTCTCTGAATGGACAGAGACCTGGCACTCTGACAGACAGATACTGATGTCTCTGAATGGACAGAGACCTGGCACTCTGACAGACAGATACTGATGTCTCCTGAATGGACAGAGACCTGGCACTCTGACAGACAGATACTGATGTCTCTGAATGGACAGAGACCTGGCACTCTGACAGACAGATACTGATGTCTCTGAATGGACAGAGACCTGGCACTCTGACAGACAGATACTGATGTCTCTGAATGGACAGAGACCTGGCACTCTGACAGACAGATACTGATGTCTCTGAATGGAGAGAGACCTGGCACTCTGACAGACAGGCTTGATACTGATGTCTCTGAATGGACAGAGACCTGGCACTCTGACAGACAGGCTTGATACTGATGTCTCTGAATGGACAGAGACCTGGCACTCTGACAGACAGATACTGATGTCTCTGAATGGACAGAGACCTGGCACTCTGACAGACAGGCTTGATACTGATGTCTCTGAATGGACAGAGACCTGGCACTCTGACAGACAGATACTGATGTCTCTGAATGGACAGAGACCTGGCACTCTGACAGACAGATACTGATGTCTCTGAATGGACAGAGACCTGGCACTCTGACAGACAGGCTTGATACTGATGTCTCTGAATGGACAGAGACCTGGCACTCTGACAGACAGATACTGATGTCTCTGAATGGACAGAGACCTGGCACTCTGACAGACAGATACTGATGTCTCTGAATGGACAGAGACCTGGCACTCTGACAGACAGATACTGATGTCTCTGAATGGACAGAGACCTGGCACTCTGACAGACAGATACTGATGTCTCTGAATGGACAGAGACCTGGCACTCTGACAGACAGATACTGATGTCTCTGAATGGACAGAGACCTGGCACTCTGACAGACAGATACTGATGTCTCTGAATGGACAGAGACCTGGCACTCTGACAGACAGGCTTGATACTGATGTCTCTGAATGGACAGAGACCTGGCACTCTGACAGACAGATACTGATGTCTCTGAATGGACAGAGACCTGGCACTCTGACAGACAGATACTGATGTCTCTGAATGGACAGAGACCTGGCACTCTGACAGACAGATACTGATGTCTCTGGAATGGACAGAGACCTGGCACTCTGACAGACAGATACTGATGTCTCTGAATGGACAGAGACCTGGCACTCTGACAGACAGATACTGATGTCTCTGAATGGACAGAGACCTGGCACTCTGACAGACAGATACTGATGTCTCTGAATGGACAGAGACCTGGCACTCTGACAGACAGATACTGATGTCTCTGAATGGACAGAGACCTGGCACTCTGACAGACAGATACTGATGTCTCTGAATGGACAGAGACCTGGCACTCTGACAGACAGATACTGATGTCTCTGAATGGACAGAGACCTGGCACTCAGACAGATACTGATGTCTCTGAATGGACAGAGACCTGGCACTCTGACAGACAGATACTGATGTCTCTGAATGGACAGAGACCTGGCACTCTGACAGACAGGCTTGATACTGATGTCTCTGAATGGACAGTGACCTGGCACTCTGACAGACAGATACTGATGTCTCTGAATGGACAGAGACCTGGCACTCTGACAGACAGATACTGATGTCTCTGAATGGACAGAGACCTGGCACTCTGACAGACAGATACTGATGTCTCTGAATGGACAGAGACCTGGCACTCTGACAGACAGGCTTGATACTGATGTCTCTGAATGGACAGAGACCTGGCACTCTGACAGACAGATACTGATGTCTCTGAATGGACAGAGACCTGGCACTCTGACAGACAGATACTGATGTTCTGGAATGGACAGAGACCTGGCACTCTGACAGACAGATACTGATGTCTCTGAATGGACAGAGACCTGCACGTTGACAGACAGATACTGATGCTCCTGAATGGACAGAGATCTGGCACTTGACAGCTGATACTGATGTCTCTGAATGGACAGAGACCTGGCACTCTGACAGACAGATACTGATGTCTCTGAATGGACAGAGACCTGGCACTCTGACAGACAGATACTGATGTCTCTGAATGGACAGAGACCTGGCACTCTGACAGACAGATACTGATGTCTCTGAATGGACAGAGACCTGGCACTCTGACAGACAGATACTGATGTCTTGATACTGATGTCTCTGAATGGACAGAGACCTGGCACTCTGACAGACAGATACTGATGTCTCTGAATGGACAGAGACCTGGCACTCACAGACAGATACTGATGTCTCTGAATGGACAGTGACCTGGCACTCCCTGACAGACACTGATGTCTCTGAATGGACAGAGACCTGGCTGACAGATACTGATGTCTCTGAATGGACAGAGACCTGGCACTCTGACAGACACTGTCTCTGAATGGACAGAGACCTGGCACTCTGACAGACAGATACTGATGTCTCTGAATGGACAGAGACCTGGCACTCTGACAGACAGATACTGATGTCTCTGAATGGACAGAGACCTGGCACTCTGACAGACAGATACTGATGTTCTGAATGGACAGAGACCTGGCACTCTGACAGACAGATACTGATGTCTCTGAATGGACAGAGACCTGGCACTCTGACAGACAGATACTGATGTCTCTGAATGGACAGAGACCAGCACTCTGACAGACAGATACTGATGTCTCTGAATGGACAGAGACCTGGCACTCTGACAGACAGATACATGTCTCTGGAATGACAGACTGGCACTCTTAGACAGACAGATACTGATGTCTCTGAATGGACAGAGACCTGGCACTCTGACAGACAGATACTGATGTCTCTGAATGGACAGAGACCTGGCACTCTGACAGACAGGCTTGATACTGATGTCTCTGAATGGACAGTGACCTGGCACTCTGACAGACAGATACTGATGTCTCTGAATGGACAGTGACCTGGCACTCTGACAGACAGATACTGATGTCTCCCGGAATGGACAGGACCTGTGGCACTCTGACAGACAGATACTGATGTCTCTGAATGGACAGAGACCTGGCACTCTGACAGACAGATACTGATGTCTCCTGAATGGACAGAGACCTGGCACTCTGACAGACAGATACTGATGTCTCTGAATGGACAGAGACCTGGCACTCCTGACAGACAGATACTGATGTCTCTGAATGGACAGAGACCTGGCACTCTGACAGACAGATACTGATGTCTCTGAATGGACAGAGACCTGGCACTCTGACAGACAGATACTGATGTCTCTGAATGGACAGAGACCTGGCACTCTGACAGACAGATGATGTCTCTGAAGCCTGGACAGGAGACCTGGCACTCTGACAGACAGATACTGATGTCTCTGAATGGACAGGACCTGGCACTCTGACAGATGCAGATACTGATGTCTCTGAATGGACAGAGACCTGGCACTCTGACAGACAGATACTGATGTCTCTGAATGGACAGAGACCTGGCACTCTGACAGACAGATACTGATGTCTCTGAATGGACAGAGACCTGGCACTCTGACAGACAGATACTGATGTCTCTGAATGGACAGAGACCTGGCACTCTGACAGACAGATACTGATGTCTCTGAATGGACAGAGACCTGGCACTCTGACAGACAGGCTTGATACTGATGTCTCTGAATGGAAAGAGACCTGGCACTCTGACAGACAGGCTTGATACTGATGTCTCTGAATGGACAGTGACCTGGCACTCTGACAGACAGATACTGATGTCTCTGAATGGACAGTGACCTGGCACTCTGACAGACAGATACTGATGTCTCTGAATGGACAGTGACCTGGCACTCTGACAGACAGATACTGATGTCTCGGAATGGACAGAGACCTGGCACTCTGACAGACAGATACTGATGTCTCTGAATGGACAGAGACCTGGCACTCAGACAGACAGATACTGATGTCTCTGAATGGACAGAGACCTGGCACTCTGACAGACAGATACTGATGTCTCTGAATGGACAGAGACCTGGCACTCTGACAGACAGATACTGATGTCTCTGAATGGACAGAGACCTGGCACTCTGACAGACACTGATGTCTCTGAATGGACAGAGACCTGGCACTCTGACAGACAGATACTGATGTCTCTGAATGGACAGAGACCTGGCACTCTGACAGACACTGATGTCTCTGAATGGACAGAGACCTGGCACTCTGACAGACAGATACTGATGTCTCTGAATGGACAGAGACCTGGCACTCTGACAGACACTGATGTCTCTGAATGGACAGAGACCTGGCACTCTGACAGACAGATACTGATGTCTCTGAATGGACAGAGACCTGGCACTCTGACAGACACTGATGTCTCTGAATGGACAGAGACCTGGCACTCTGACAGACAGATACTGATGTCTCTGAATGGACAGAGACCTGGCACTCTGACAGACACTGATGTCTCTGAATGGACAGAGACCTGGCACTCTGACAGACAGATACTGATGTCTCTGAATGGACAGAGACCTGGCACTCTGACAGACACTGATGTCTCTGAATGGACAGAGACCTGGCACTCTGACAGACAGATACTGATGTCTCTGAATGGACAGAGACCTGGCACTCTGACAGACACTGATGTCTCTGAATGGACAGAGACCTGGCACTCTGACAGACAGATACTGATGTCTCTGAATGGACAGAGACCTGGCACTCTGACAGACACTGATGTCTCTGAATGGACAGAGACCTGGCACTCTGACAGACAGATACTGATGTCTCTGAATGGACAGAGACCTGGCACTCTGACAGACACTGATGTCTCTGAATGGACAGAGACCTGGCACTCTGACAGACAGATACTGATGTCTCTGAATGGACAGAGACCTGGCACTGAACACATCCGCGATGTGGAACTGAAGGTGATTCTTAATAATACAGTCCAGTCATAGCAACACCCTTTTCATTCCATCGTGTCACTGATAGACTCTGCCTCAACTCTGCCTGTTTCTACAGATGGTGATGACTGTAAATGCCTTTGCCAGACGCCAGCCTCAGTCATTTGATAGGGAGACCGTAATTGGGTAGGTCAAATCACAGACACATGTTTAGCAGGTGTTATTGGGGATGTCACGAAATGCTGGTGCATCTAGCTCTGACAGTGCAGTAATATATAACAAGTAATATCTAACAAATTACACAACATATACCCAATACACACACATCTAAGTAGGAATGAATTAAGACAATATACAGTCGAAGTCGGAAGTTTACATACACCTTAGCCAAATATGTTTTTCATAATTCCTGACATTTAATTCTAGTAAAAATTCCCCTATTTGGGTAGCATTGCCTTTAAAGTATTTAACTTGGGTCAAACGTTTCAGGTAGCCTTCAAGCTTCCCAATTTTGGCCCATTCCTCCTGACAGAGCTGGTGTAACTGAGTCAGGTTTGTAGGCCTCCTTGCTCGCACACGCGTTTTCAGTTCTGCCCACAAATTGTCTATGGGATTGAGGTCAGGGCTTTGTGATGGCCACTCTAATACCTTGACTTTGCTGTCCTTAAGCCATTTTGCCACAACTTTGGAAGTATGCTTGGGGCCATTTGGAAGACCCATTTGTGACCAAGCTTTAACCTCCTGACTGACGTCTTGAGATGTTGCTTCAATATATCCACATCATTTTTCCTACTCATGATGCCATCTATTTTGTGAAGTACACCAACCACTCCTGCAGCAAAGCACCCCACTACATGATGCTGCCACCCCGTGCTTCACGGTTGGGATGGTGTTCTTTGGCTGGCAAGCCTCCCCTTTTTCCTCCAAACATAACGGTGGTCATTATTGCCAAACAGTTCTATTTTTGTTTCATCATATATCTCCAAAAAGTACGATATATGTGCAGTTGCAAACCGTAGTCTGGATTTTAATAGCGGTTTTGGAACAGTGGCTTCTTCCTTGCTGATCGGCCTTCAGGTTATGTCGATATATAGGACTGCTTTACTGTGGATATAAATACTTTTGCACCTGTTTCCTCCAGCATCTTCACAAGGTCCTTTGCTGTGTTTCTGGGATTGATTTGCCCTTTTCGCACCAAAGTACGTTCATCTCTAGCAGACAAAATGAGTCTCCTTCTGAAGCGGTATGACGGCTGCGTGGTCACATGGTGTTTATACTTGCATACTATTGTTTGTACAGATGAACGTGGTACCTTCAGGCGTTTGCAAATTGTTCCCAAGGATGAACCAGACTTGTGGAGGTCTGCAATTTTTTTGTTTACATGCTGCTGTGCGCTTTGTTGCTAAATCTACCGTTTTACCTTTTAATTACCGTTTTATATTAAAATGTAAATGTTCCCCTTACTCAACTTTTCAACCCATGACGCGCTTTATCTGGACGTGGTTCTACAGGATCTCCACCAGCCAACCAGTAGTAACATTAACATGATGTTTATCTAGACATGGTTCTACAGGACCTCCACCAGCCAACCAGTAGTAACATTAACATGATGCTTTATCTGGACGTGGTTCATCAGGACCTCCACCAGCCAACCAGTAGTAACATTAACATGATGCTTTATCTGGACATGGTTCTACAGGACCTCCACCAGCCAACCAGTAGTAACATTAACATGATGCTTTATCTGGACATGGTTCTACAGGACCTCCACCAGCCAACCAGTAGTAACATTAACATGATGCTTCATCTGGACGTGGTTCATCAGGACCTCCACCAGCCAACCAGTAGTAACATTAACATGATGCTTTATCTGGACGTGGTTCTACAGGATCTCCACCAGCCAACCAGTAGTAACATTAACATGATGCTTTATCTGGACGTGGTTCGTCAGGACCTCCAACAGCCAACCAGTAGTAACATTAACATGATGCTTTATCTGGATGTGGTTCTACAGGATCTCCACCAGTCAACCAGTAGTAACATTAACATGATGCTTTATCTGGACATGGTTCTACATGACCTCCACCAGCCAACCAGTAGTAACATTAACATGATGCTTTATCTGGACGTGGTTCTACAGGACCTCCACCAGCCAACCAGTAGTAACATTAACATGATGCTTTATCTGGACGTGGTTCATCAGGACCTCCAACAGCCAACCAGTAGTAACATTAACATGATGCTTTATCTGGACGTGGTTCATCAGGACCTCCACCAGCCAACCAGTAGTAACATTAACATGATGCTTTATCTGGACATGGTTCTCCAGTACCTCCACCAGCCAACCAGTAGTAACATCAACATGATGCTTTATCTGGACGTGGTTCATCAGGACCTCCACCAGTCAACCAGTAGTAACATTAACATGATGCTTTATCTGGACGTGGTTCTACAGGATCTCCACCAGCCAACCAGTAGTAACATTAACATGATGCTTTATCTGGACGTGGTTCATCAGGACCTCCACCAGCCAACCAGTAGTAACATTAACATGATGCTTTATCTGGACGTGGTTCATCAGGACCTCCACCAGCCAACCAGTAGTAACATTAACATGATGCTTTATCTGGACATGGTTCTACATGACCTCCACCAGCCAACCAGTAGTAACATTAACATGATGCTTTATCTGGACGTGGTTCTACAGGATTCCACCAGCCAACCAGTAGTAACATTAACATGATGCTTTATCTGGACATGGTTCTACATGACCTCCACCAGCCAACCAGTAGTAACATTAACATGATGCTTTATCTGGACGCGGTTCTACAGGACCTCCACCAGCCAACCAGTAGCAACATTAACATGATGCTTTATCTGGACGCAGGTTCATCAGGACCTCCAACAGCCAACCAGTAGTAACATTAACATGATGCTTTATCTGGACGTGGTTCATCAGGACCCCACCAGCCAACCAGTAGTAACATAATAACATGATGCTTTATCTGGACATGGTTCTCCAGTACCTCCACCAGCCAACCAGTAGTAACATTAACATGATGCTTATCTGGACGTGGTTCATCAGGACCTCCACCAGTCAACCAGTAGTAACATTAACATGATGCTTTATCTGGACGTGGTTCTTCACAGGATCTCCACCAGCCAACCAGTAGTAACATTAACATGATGCTTTATCTGGACGTGGTTCATCAGGACCTCCAACAGCCAACCAGTAGTAACATTAACATGATGCTTTATCTGGCCATGGTTCATCAGGACCTCCACCATGCCAACCAGTAGTAACATTAACATGATGCTTTATCTGGCACATGGTTCATCAGGATCTCCACCAGTCAACCAGTAGTAACATTAACATGATGCTTTATCTGGACATGGTTCTCCAGTACCTCCACCAGCCAACCAGTAGTAACATCAACATGATGCTTTATCTGCACATGGTTCATCAGGATTCCACCAGTCAACCAGTAGTAACATTAACATGATGCTTTATCTGGACATGGTCTCCAGTACCTCCACCAGCCAACCAGTAGTAACATCAACATGATGCTTTATCTGGACGTGGTTCTACGGGACCTCCACCAGCCAACCAGTAGTAACATTAACATGATGCTTTATCTGGACGTGGTTCATCAGGACCTTTCACCAGCCAACCAGTAGTAACATTAACATGATGCTTTATCTGACATGGTTCATCAGGACCTCCAACAGCCAACCAGTAGTAACATTAACATGATGCTTTATCTGGCCATGGTTCGCCAGGACCTCCACCAGCCAACCAGTAGTAACATTAACATGATGCTTTATCTGGACGGGGTTCTACAGGACCTCCACCAGTCAACCAGTAGTAACATTAACATGATGCTTTATCTGGACATGGTTCATCAGGACCTCCACCAACCAACCAGTAGTAACATTAACATGATGCTTTATCTGACGTGGGTTCGTCAGACCTCCACCAGCCAACCAGTAGTAACATTAACATGATGCTTTATCTGGACGTGGTTCATCAGACCTCCACCAGCCAACCAGTAGTAACATTAACATGATGCTTTATCTGGACGTGGTTCTCCAGGACCTCCACCAGCCGAAGATAAATAGTAACATTAACATGATGCTTTATCTGGACGTGGTTCTGTCAGGACCCGGTTACGAACCTGGGTCTCCGGAGTGAGAAACAGTCACTTAACCAACTGAGCCACGAATAGTCAGCAGAACCCAGAAGATGAGGCAGACACAGCAGTACTTAAGACGGTGTATTTAATAAAGTAAAAAGGAGAAGTCCTTCAATACAAAAATAGTAAATCCAAAAGATGGTAGGAATAGCACAAAAAGCCTTAAGAGATCCTCAAAAACAAAAAAAGAATTCCACAAGAGCATCCACCGGAATCGACAAGAATACACAGAACACTAGGGCTGGGTGCTAACATACAAACACAGAGCACAGAACTGAGGGAAACTAAGGGTTTAAATACAATCAGGGGAAAAACGAGGCAGAGGTGCAAATAATAATGGGGAACAAGGGAAAAAACACAAGGTCAAAAAGCACAATGGGGGCATCTAGTGACCAAAACCCGGAACAACCCTGGCCAAATCCTGACAGAATCCCCCCCCTAGGAACGGCTCCTGACGTTCCTACCAGCTCTCTCAGGGTGGAGGGCCCTGAACTGACGAATGAGGTCAGGGTCCAGGGTGTCTTTGGCAGGAACCCAGGAGCGCTCCTCGGGACCGTAGCCTTCCCAGTCCACCAGATACTGCCAGGACCGCTGCACCCGGCGGGAATCCAGTATCCGATGGACGGTATAAGCCGGCTGGCCTCCAATGACACGAGGCGGAGGGAGGTCTGTCTGCCGGGACAAGGGAGAGAAAAACAACAGGTTTTAACAATGAAATGTGAAATGTGGGATTAATCTTAAGGGATCTGGGTAAGTGTAGGCGATAAGAAACTGGGTTAACTCTCCTGGCAACCTTGAAGGGACCGATGTATTTTTGGGACAGCTTGCGAGACTCCACCCGTAGAGGTAAGTCTCTTGTGGAGAGCCAGACTCTCTGGCCGGGGCGCAGGGTAGGCCCGGGACGGCGACGTCTGTTGGCTTGTTGTTGGTACCTCTGTGAGGAACGCATAAGATTAAGACGGGTCTTCCTCCACATAAGCCGACAGCGTCTGACGAACTTCAAGGCTGAAGGCACTCTGACTTCTGCCTCCTGGTCCGGGAACAATGGAGGAGCATAGCCAAACTGACACTCGTGCGGGGACATACCAGTGGAGGAGGAGCGCAAGGTGTTGTGCGCGTATTCGGCCCAAACAATAAAGGATGACCATGTGGACGGGTTGTCACGAGTCATACATCGGAGGGTGGTTTCCAGCTCTTGATTTATCCTCTCTGTTTGGCCGTTGGACTCCGGATGGTACCCTGAAGATAGACTGGCAGAAGCCCCCATGAGTTGGCAGAAGGCCTTCCAAAACCTTGAGGCGAACTGGGGACCTCTGTCAGAAACCATATCTTGAGGAATGCCGAAGACTCGGAACACATGATTAATTACCAACTCAGCCGTTCCTTGGCAGAAGGTAACTTAGTCAGAGGGACGAACCTGGCCGCCTTTGAAAACCTGTCGATTATGACTAGGATAGTAGTATTGCCATGGTATGGAGGAAGTCCAGTAATAAAGTCCAATGAGATATGGGACCAGGGTCTGTGGGGAACAGGTAAAGGGTGAAGGAGTCCTTGAGGGCTGAGGTGAGAAGATTTGCCCTGGCAGCACACGGGACAGGCATTGACGAAAGTGGCAACGTCTCTCTTATGGTAGGCCACCAGAACTACGCTGGATGAACTCCAAGGTGCGACCTACGCCCGGATGACAGGTGAGGCGAGGAGTGCCCCCACAGAAGGACCTGAGTCCTCACTGCCTTGGGGACAAACAACCGATTGGCAGGACCTCCTTTCGGGTCCGGGTTCGCTAGCTTGAGCATCGCCCACGGTATCCTCAACTTGCCACGAGATCGGAGCCACAATCTTAGCAGCAGGAAGGACAGGCATGTCCGTGTCATCTCGGGGAAAGCAGGAGCGTAGACTCGGGACAGGGCATCCGGTTTGAGATTCTTCGACCCGGGCCGATAGGTGAGGATAAACTGGAATCGATTGAAGAAAAGAGACCATCTAGCTTGTCTAGAGTTGGCAACCGCTCGCCTGCTGGATATACTCCAGATTTTTGTGGTCCGTAAGCACTGAAACGGGTGAGAAGCCCCCGAGCCAGTGTCTCCATTCCTTCAATGCCATCTTAACCGCTAGGGAGTTCACGATCCCCCACATCGGGAGTTCCTCTCTAGTCGGGGTAAGCCGGTGTGAGAAGAAAGCGCACGGATGAAGCTTCTTGTCTTCACCCTCTGAGACAGGACAGCTCCAACACCAACCTTCTGATGCGTCTACCTCCACCACAAATGGTTCATCCGTAGTCGGTAGTATCAGGATGGGAGCAGAGAGAACGGGCTGCTTGAGTCCTTGAAGGCCGTCTCAGCTTCTCTTCCCCACAAAACCTTGCATTGCCACCCTTGGTTAAAGCTGAGAGAGGGCTGCCACCAAGCTGAAGTTCTTGATGAACTTGCGGTAAAAGTTTGTGAAGCCCAGGAAACGCTGAACTTCCTTAACGGATTTGAGGGTGGGCCAACTGGGCTACACGCCCCTACCTTCCTGGGGTCCATTTGACTCGACCGGTTCCACTACAAATCCCAGGAATTGTACTCGGGATGAATGGATTCACATTTTTCCGGCTTTACGACAGATGGCTGTCCAGGAGGCGTTTGAGTGCTTGTCTGACATGCTTAGTGTGTTCTTGAAGGGAGCTCGAAAAGATGAGGATGTCATCCAAGTAAACGAACACAAATATGTTAAGCATATCCCTAAGCACATCGTTTATGAGCGCTTGGAACACCGCTGGGGCGTTGGTCAGGCCGAAGGGCATCACCAAGTATTCATAGTGACCAGTAGGCGTGTTGAAAGCGGTCTTCCACTCGTCACCAGGTCTGATCCGCACAAGATGGTATGCGTTCCGCAGGTCAAGCTTAGTGAAAACAACTGCTTCCTGGAGCAGCTCGAAGGCTGTGGCCATAAGGGGTAGCGGGTAACGGTTACGGACGGTTATGGCATTGAGTCCCCGGTAGTCGATGCAAGGACGTAATCCACCGTCTTTCTTGGCCACAAAGAAAAACCCTGCTCCCGCCGGGGAGGTGGATGGACGCATGAGGCCTGCTTCCAGAGCGTCCTTGATGTAGGTATCCATAGCAGCTCGTTCGGGTGGAGATAGGGAAAAGATCCGACCCCTGGGGGGCAAGTGCCCGGAAACAGGTCGATGGGGCAATCGTAAGGTCTATGGGGTGGTAGCATGGTGGCCCTCTGTTTGCTAAACACCAGTTTGAGGTCATGGTAACACTCGGGAACTCGGGTCAGGTCGATGGATTCTAAAGACTCGGGAGTAGAACTCGGGAATTCTGGAAAATACAAGTAGCTTGGCACGTAGGACCCCACTGCTTGATAGTGCCCACAGACCAGTCGATGTGAGGGTTATGGCTGTGAAGCCAGGGGTATCCAAGGACGAGAGGGAACTCGGAACAGGAGATCAAATGAAAGTTCATCAATTCCTGGTGTTGTGAAACTGAAAGTCGCAAGGAGGTAGTGACATGAGTGACAAGTCCAGATCCCAAAGGGCTTCCATCCAATGTAGTGACCCTCATGGGTTCACTTAGAGGTTCAGAGGGAACGCCATTCTCCTTCGCCCAGACACCATCCATGAAGTTACCTGCGGCTCCAGAGTCTACCAAGGCTTGAAGGTGAAGCTTGTGGTTGTCCCAGGAGAGGGTGACTGGAATGAGCAGACGGGAGTTGGACGGATGGGAGGAGGTTATGTTTCCCATTACAGTTCCCCCCGGTCTGTACGGGACAGAGCGTTTCCTGGAGCCCGGGACACGTGGAACGGAAATGGCCCGGTTTGCCGCAATATAGACAGCGCGCTCCCTCATCCGGCGGTCTCTCTCAGCCTGGGAGATGCGTCCAATCTGCATGGGTTCCGATGGAGCCAGCGAGGATAAAGGTGGGGACTCGGAGCTGGGACTGATAGGGCTGAGGTCTACGGTTGAGTTCTCTCTCTCAGATGCTGGTCAATGCGTGAGGCCAACTTGATCAAGGACTCGAGATTGTCCGGGTGGTTCCCGGAGTGGCCAGTTCATCTTGGATAGTGTCGGAAAGGCCTTTCAGAAAGCACACCGTGAGCGCCTCGTTGTTCCAGCCACTTGCTGCTGCCACCGTGCGGAACTGGATGGCATAGTCCGGTCACGCTGCGCCAACCTTGGTGGAGAGTCAGGAGCTGTTTGGCTGAGTCAGAACCACTGCTTGGGCCTGGAAACACTCGTTTGAATTCCTCAGCAAAGGCAGAGTAGCTGGCACAGCAGGAACTATGGGCATCCCACACAGCAGTAGCCCAGGCCAGGGCTTTTTCCGACAGCAGGGTGATGATATAAGCGATCTTAGACCGGTCGGTGGGAAACGACGAGGGTTGTAGCTCAAAGGAGAGAGAACATTGGGTGAGAAACCCTTTACAAGCACTTGGATCACCTGAGAACCATTGGGGAGGTGGAAGACGAGGTTCAGCCAGGGGTTAACTGCCATGGGTACGTGAATCTGAGGTACTGGGGACGGAACTGTTGCCGGGGTAAGACGATCAGATATTTGCTTAATGGAAGTCAGCATCTCCGACAGAAGATGAGAATGTCTAGCCATTAAGGCCTCTTGCTGAACCAGAGAGCGGCTTGTGGCGTTGGACAGTCTCCTGGTGGTGGGACAGCATGGCAAAAAGGTCCTGGGAACTGGCTGCCTCTGGGTTCATTTTTGGCTCTGTGTTTCTGTCAGGACCCGGTTACTGAACCTGGGTCTCCGGAGTGAGAAACAGTCACTCAACCAGCTGAGCCACGCAATAGTCAGCAGAACCCAGAAGATGAGGCAGACACAGCAGTACTTAAGACGGTGTATTTAATACTTTA
>NW_027013336.1:0-16479 GCF_036934945.1 Oncorhynchus masou masou | reverse complement strand
GAGTATAGAACACATCCTGTGGAATCATTTTGTTAATTCATGAGATTCATAAATGGATAAATCATCAAATATACCTGTTGACCATGGTAACTGGGAGCTCCTCTCCATTTGGTATCAGTTCTTGCCCTTTGTCCTTCAAAAGACAATAAAGATTAGTACTGCATCAGCTAGGATTATCTGTGTAGGCTACCAAAAACGGCTAAAGGTATCAATTCTCTCTTACCATGAAAACCAAATCCAGCACTTCAACAGCCTCCTCATCTTCATCCAACACATACTGCAAGCCACTAATTTGAAACAAACAAACAGTAGAAATGTGATATGAGGAGATAATAGTATATCTGTAAAACAACTACACTGTTAAAATTATGTGCTTTGTTACACCCAAACTAGTGGCAATTGAGCTGCCACCAACTTGAAGGAGACAAAACCTCAATTTTGCAGGAGTATTGAAACATCATCGTGAAATGTTTTGGTTATCCTCATGAAAGATACCTACATTTTAAGAAACATATTAAGTTGGATTTATTCATACATTATTTTGGTAAAATGACATTAACAAATCATTGAAACGACTTGCATTCATTTC
Organism: Oncorhynchus masou masou; assembly: GCF_036934945.1. NCBI lineage: Eukaryota > Metazoa > Chordata > Actinopteri > Salmoniformes > Salmonidae > Oncorhynchus > Oncorhynchus masou. The sequence goes on along the minus strand of NW_027013336.1, from coordinate 15,890 downwards.
AAAAAAAAATTGGGGGGGTATTTTGACACTTGATTGAGACGGTTATGAAATGACAGAGGAGATACAGATAGGTGGGAGAAACAGATTGAAGGGTTGGAGCGGGGAATTTAACCCCGGTCTTCGATGGGGAGAGGGGTGACATGTCAATTTCAATTCACCTCAGAATAATTTCTTACAGTGTGGCTGCGTAGTTGAGTGGGTAAAATTCCAACAAAATGTACCTTACTGCCCTTCCTGTTTCTAACCTGTCAAAATAAAGCATTGAAAAAAAGAATTCTACAAAAAATGATTCTCCATGGGCCCTTATCATCAATCAATATTGATGAACCAGTGAACCAGTGATTGTATGAGAAACATTGTGTTTGTGTTTTGATGCTTCCTTTTACATGCATTGAAACCCTAAAAAGTGTTTTCACAACATTCTCTTAAAAACACAAATATTCAGGTTAAAAAACCACTTTGGGTGTTTCCGAGTACTTGATTTCTGTTTTAAAACACATTCTGTGCATCAAAACACTTCCCTTGGGTTTACATTCAAACCCCCTCGAAACACCAGATCTCATCTTAGGTGCACTACTTTTCCTGGTTTCATGACACAATCATGGTGTTTTGAGACGTTCTACTTTTACACTGTTCTGTAGCAGCAGTTGAAGAGATGAACATATATTATGGACCCCTCTTCTTTCTCAGCAGAATAATTGTACCGTGCTTCAGTTGGCGACAGCTCTTTAAGGTCATCCAATGTTGTAGTCAGACCCAGAAGCTTCTTGAAGAGAGCCAGAGGGAAGCAGAGGTTCAGAACACACTGATTATACAGTGCCTTCCCACAGAGCAGCCCAAGTAAGTAGAATTCATCAGTGATACCGCCGTCCTATGGATAAAAATAAATAAATACAATGCCACAAGCCATTAAATATTACAAATTCCTTATAGTATAATAACAGTACCATAATTGGCATTTCTAAGAATGGATATTTCTAAATTAGTAAATTAAATTGTGCGGAAATATTGAGTTAAATCTGGGAACAATATGTAACTGAATATGGAACGTACAGATGTTGTGAACCATGCTAGTCCAGACTCGTAAACCTCCAGTGTCTTTGGTTCCATTGTGAGAAGTTCCCTTCCCAGGAGGCTGAAGAATTCCAGTGAAACAGCACCTTCATCCACACCATCCTCTGCTTGAAACTTCACCTGGAGACAAAAACAGTTCAGAGCACTTGAGATGATAAATCTAAATAGTCACACAGAAAGCTACCACATTCTCCAAAATAGAGAAAAGCAGAACACTTACCTTTAAAGCCACCATGTGGCAAATCATTTTCCGTAGTTGCTGAAAGGTACCATCCAGAAGTGTTTCCCGAGCCACCTTTAGGGTGCCGTCACAAAACCAACCGTATTCGATGTCCTCATGACAATCCTTGGATAAGATTATTAAAAGGTATGTGAATATTAGTGAAAACTCTTTGGCAGAACAGCAAAATATGAAAAAATTTGAAAATTAAATTTGCCTTGTGCCCAGCAACTTCAATCTGGATAATGTCTAACATACACTGTAAAAGAAAAGTGACATGGCACTGTTGTTCGTCTTAAAGTGCTCTATTCAATTTGTCTGAAATCAAATAACGAATTTGACAGATCAATGTGATTTTTGAATTGAATGAAAGCGTCTAAATTGCTTTCAACACCTCATAGCAGTGGGAGCAATGTATCGGTGGCAGCCTATCAGATGAGTTGGAGGGTGGACTATTGAGGTCGTGACTTTCAGATTGTTATTTTTGGCAATCCCTGAGAGTGACTGTCATTCCATGTCATTTGTTCAACCTCATAAGGATTGGACCTTTTTTTACATTTTTGCCTAAAATGACATATCCAAATCTAACTGCCTGTAACTCAGCACCTGAAGCAAGGATATGCATATCCTGATACCATTTGAAAGGAAACACTTTGAAGTTGGTGGAAATGTGAAATGAATGTTGGAGAATATAACACTTTAGATCTGGTAAAAGATAATACAAAGAAAGAAACAGGGGTTTTCCTTTGTTGTTGTTGTTGTGGTTCCATCATCTTTGAAATGCAAGACACAGCAGGGGTAAAAACTGTACAACCCAGTTCCTACATTTGAATATAAAAATGTATGGGGGGGGGGGGGGGTCCCATAGAGGTTAATGGTAATACTGTATGTTCACTGCCAGCACTGAATCTTAAGTGAGATCCATGTAAGTACTGTTTTAGTAAAGAGTTTAGAAAGATTTCTATTAATGAGATGGTCACCATTTGGTTACAATACTGTTACCAGTTAATGAGAAGGTGTTTGGAGTAATTTTTCCATGTTATGGAACCATCTTAATATCTTGATTAACAGGACAGGGATTTAATTGCTTGTAACCCAAGTGAAGAAATTTGGATAGGTAATTCCAACATGATAAAATGGGTTATATATACACTCAGTCAAAAGTTTGGACACACCTACTCATTCAAGGTTTTTTCTTTATTTGGACTATTTTCTACATTGTAGAATAATAGTGAAGACATCAAAACTATGAAATAACATATGGAATCATGTAGTAACCAAAAAAGTATTAAACAAATCCAAATATATTTGATATTTGAGATTCTTCAAAGTAGCCACCCTTTGCCTTGATGGCAGCTTTGCACACTCTTGGCATTCTCTCAACCAGCTTCATGAGGTAGTCACCTGGAATGCATTTCAATTAACAGGTGTGCCTTGTTAAAAGTTAATTTGTGGAATATCTTGAGACAATCAGTTGTGACATGGTAGGGGTGGTATACAGAAGATAGCCCTATTTGGTAAAAGACCAAGTACATATTATGACAAGAACAGCTCAAATAAGCAAAGAGAAACTACAATCCATCATTACTTTGAGACAAAGGTCAGTCAATGCGGAAGATTTCAAGAACTTTGAAAGTTTCTTCAAATGCAGTCGCAAAAGGATCAGAGGATCAGTTCATTAGAGTTAACTGCACCTCATATTGCAGCCCAAATAAATCCTTCACAGAGTTCAAATAACAGACACATCTCAACATCAACTGTTCAGAGTAGACTCATGGTCGAATTGTTGCAAAGAAACCACTACTAAAAAGAAGAGACTTGCTTGGGACATTAGACCGGTGGAAATCTGTCTTTTGGTCTGATGAGTCCAAATGTGAGATTTTTTTTGTCCCAACCACAGTGTCTTTGTGAGATGCAGACTAGGTGAACGGATGATCTCCACATGTGTGGTTCCCACCGTGAAGCATGGAGGAGGAGGTGTGATAGTGCTTTGCTGATGACACTGTCAGTGATTTATTTCTAATTCAAGGCACACTTAACCAGCATTAACCACAGCATTCTGCAGCGATACGCCATCCCATCTGGTTTGAGCTTAGTGGGACTATCATTTGTTTTTCAACAGGACAATGACCCAACACACCTCCAGGCTGTGAAGGGCTATTTTACCAAGAAGGAGAGTGATGGAGTGCTGCATCAGATTGTCAGGATTTGGCCAGGATTGTTCAGGTTTTGGTCACTAGATGCCCCCATTGTTCTTTTTTGACCCTTTTGTTTTTCCCTTGTTCTAGTTATTAGTTGCACCTGTGCCTCATTTCCCTTGAATGTATTTAAACCCTTAGTGTTCCTCAGTTCTTTGCTCTGTGTTTGTATGTTAGCACCCAGCCATGCTGTGAACTTTTGTTTATCTAGTTGGATTTTCTTGGGGTACGCTGGTTTTGTTCTTGTTTATTTTTGATTATTATTTTGAGGTTTGTTTTTTTCCCCTGCTGTTCTTACCACTTTGTGAATTTTCCTTGTGTCTTGGAGGATATACATTTCTTCTCTTGGAATTACTTTTGACGTTGTGGATTTATATTTTTTCCTGAAGATCTTTTTTCTTTATTAAATCATCGTCTCTAGTACTGCTGTGTCTGCCTCATCTTCTGGGTTCTGCCGACTATTAGTGGCTCAGTTTAGTAAGTGACTGTTTCTCACACTGGAGACCCAAGTTTGTAACCGGGTCCTGACACAGATGACCTGGCCTCCACAATCACCTGATCTCAATCCAATTGAGATGGTTTGGGATGAGTTGGACCGCAGAGTGAAAGAAAAACAGTCAACAAGTGCTCAGCATTTGTGGGAACTCCTTCAAGACTGTTGGAAAATAATTCCAGGTGAAGCTGGTTGATAAAATGCCAAGAGTGTGCAAAGCTGTCTTCAAGGCAAAGGATGGCTACTTTAAAGAATCTAAAATATATTTTGATTTGTTTAACACTTTTTTGACATATGATTCCATATGTGTTTTTTTCATAGTTTTGATGTCTTCACTAATATTCTACAATGTAGAAAAATAGTAAAAATAAAGAGAACTTGGATTTTTTTTAATGTTAGTGAGTATTTGTGATTTATTAGGTTTAACCAAAGAGGAAAAGTAAGCTGTGTTGAAATAGGTTGCAACTTGAAATATAGGTTTCTTAATAATCAAATATAATGGTTAAATTAAGTCATGTATTTGGTTTCAACAAATGTTGTTGTTTTTTCAATTGAGAGGCTGACTCATTTACTTCTAACCAGTTGATGCAACTTTTTTAGGTTGATCAAAAGTCATTTTTTACAGTGTAGTTTAAAAAAATGCAGGTACTTACTTTGATCTGATCAAATTCATACATCCACACTGTACATTTGGCTTCAGTGTCCAGGATACAGGGGTAGTTCTTCAGGAGGCATAATATGTTATCCTAAAGTGCCAAATGTAAAGGGATTTTACACTCAAAATACAACCTAGTGTAATTTCCCAACTACCTACCTATATTGTTTACGTAGGCATTTGTTACGTTAAAATACAAATGTTTCTAGTGATAGAAAAATAACATACCTTATAACATTCTATTTTGCTCAATATCATCCCACTTTCAATCCAATATGTGTCATCCTCTCCTGAGATATCCCAGACCAGCTCTCTCAGTTCTGAATTTAAGTCTTGTACCTGAGTTTGGATAAAGGTGATAATGCTAAGTAGACATTATGCATTGCATTGCAGGACTTGAAATATAACATTGCATGGTTTTTCATTAAATGATTGTTGCAGAAATGTGTATGAAATGTACTGTATTGTACAAACCAGCTTAGACTGAAAGAGAGAACTGATTTTGTTGATATGGAAAGTGTCAACTGTAATTCTTCTGCGTCTCTTGCTGTTCGCCTACATGCAAGAGAGAATATTGATATCCAGTGCAGTGAACATTTAAAATGATGTGGCCATGAGCAATATTTGAAATTATCAAGTAATACCCACATCATAAAGCCTTTTCAGAACCCCAAAATTCTTCTTTAATGATTTTCTATGATCACATCGTTTGACTGCCATCTGCTGAAGGTACTCTGCTGACACGGAGTGGAATGCTTTCACCACGGTTCGGAAGAAGGAATCTGACAGTGTCGACCATAGGCCCTCTGTTGGAATTAGCCTGGAGTTTAGTTGATACAAGAGCACACAGATGACCTCATGTATCTAAAAAAAGAGAATAGAATAGAAGAAAATAGAAGAGAAGAAAATAAAAGAAAAAGGTGTATTGATGGATGGTGACTTTACCAAGGACCTGGAGCTTGTCTGGGTTCAGTCTGAGGATGGCAGCAGCGAAGGCCTCAGTAATGTCTATGCCACGTTGTTGTTTTAGGAGAACCCTCAGGAGCTCAGGGATGATGAGGTACACCCTCAGACCCTCCACCCCAATGGGATCCTTACTCAGGGAGGGAAGGAGTATGCGCTGGACAACATCTTCAACCTAGAACCATGACAGGAGTGCTTGTGTGGGTCACAACTAAATGACTTATCGTGGCTTACAGTATCAATGACTGGTCAAATTGAATATCAAGGACAACAAACAGAACTATTGAAAATAAGTATCTGATCATAAAGATAATATATGAAATGATACCTCAGCTAGCACTTTATTCTTTTTAGCCAGGTTTTGAAAAGCCAGTCGGGCGAATGACAAGTCCAGGCCAGAGTGCTTCAGTGAGGTTTGATAATGTTTGTCACGGCTAGTGATTGATGAGATCAATAAATACTATTAAATATGCAACAATAAAACAAACTGTTCAATAATGTGATGATAAAACATGAATGGATAGGCAGTTAATTTTTACCTTTTGTCCAGGAAGCTCCCATTTAAACATGATGCAGAAGAGAACGTTTTTGTGATTTCCCTGAAAATAAAGGTGAAGAATCTTATAGTTCCGTGTATGTAAGTTCCTGAAACCTTCTACTTTTCAGTAGTTGTTTTGTGTCACTGAGTCATGTATGTTTGTGTTGCCTTGTCCAATTATCAACCATCATGAATTGCGTATTTGTATTGAGCCTGAGCATCAGGTTTATTTGTATCATACACTATATATAGAAAAGTATGTGGACACCCTTCAAATTAGTGGATTTGGCTATTTCAGCCACACTGGTTACTGACATGTGTATAAAATCGAGCACATGGCCATGTAATTTCCATAGACAAACACTGGCAGTAGAATCGCCTTACTGAAGAGCTCAGTGACTTTCAACGTTTCACTGTCAGAGGATGCCACCTTTCCAACAAGTCAGTTCGTCAAATTTCTGCCCTGCTAGAGATTCCACGGTCAACTGTAAACACTGTTATTGTGAAGTGGAAACGTCTAGGAGCAACAACGGCTCAGCCACAAAGTGGTAGGCCACACAAGCTCACAGAATGGTACCGCTGAGTGCTGAAGTGCGTAAAAAAAAAAAAATGTTCTCGGTTGCAACACTCACTACCGAGTTCCAAACTGCCTCTGGAAGCAACCTCAGCACAAGAACTGTTCGTCGGGAGCTTCATGAAATGGGTTTCCATGGCCGAGCAGCCGCATAGCATGTGCAATGCCAAGCATCGGCTGGAGTGGTGTAAAGCTCGCCACCAATGGACTCTGGAGCAGTGGAAACACGCTTTCTGGAGTGATGAATCACACTTCACCATCTGGCAGTCCGACGGACTAGTCTGGTTTTGGCGGATGCCAGGAGAACACTACCTGCCCGAATGCATAGAGCCAACTGTGGTTCGGACTAGGCTCCTTAGTTCCAGTAAAGGGAAATCTTAATGCTACAGCATCACTAGACGACTTTGTGCTTCCAACTTTGTGGAAAGCCCTTTCTTGTTTCAGCATGGCAATGCCCCCATGCACAAAGCGAGGTCCATACAGAAATGGTGTCGAGATCAGTGTGTAAGAACTTGTCTGGCCTGCACAGAGCCCTAACCTCAACCCCATCGAACAACTTTGAGATGAATTGGAACGCCGACTGCGAGCCAAGCCTAATCGCCCAACATCAGTAACCGAACTCACTAATGCTCTTGTGGCTGAAGGAAGCAAGTCCCAAAGCAATGTTCCAACATCTAGTGGAAATCCTTCACAGTTAAATGGAGGCTGTTATAGCAGTAAAGGGGGTACAAACTCCATATTAATGCCCATGATTTTGAAATGAGATGTTCGACCAGCAGGTGTCCACATACTTTTTGTCATGTGGGGTACTTACTTCTGTATTTTCTCCCATGATTTTGAGTCGCATTGCAAGATCCATCTGTCAATGACGTCATTGTCTAATGTTTGAATCATTTTTTCAACACGGGAGTCATTCATCCCTTTTCCTGATTCCTGTAATAACAATTTTATGCACTGTATTAAAACAATTTTAAATACTAAGGACAAACAGAACAAACTAACTGTAAATGCACTGTAAACCTTAGAGAACTGCACAAGGCAAAAGAATGGTTTCCTCCAGCAAATGTTTGTTCAATTTGCTGGTCATCAATGTGGTCTGAAAGTTACCCAAAACAGTTAGGATGTTATAAACCTGTTATTTTATAATTTCATAGAGACCAACATTTCAGCCTAACTACTGTATTGCATTTGAATTAGGTTACGTTATGCAAAGGAAAGGAATGTTTTAACTACCCTGTGGTAGCTGTACTGGCAGAGGCACAGACTGATCCATCTTGACTCCATTTCCCAGCTGCCCTTGCTCTCCATGCCCAAATGAGTAGATCTTTTTGAAGGAGCCCACAAATGCCAATGTGTGGTTTCTAATTTGACAAACAGGATTGTAAAGTAAAAATCACAAATCAACTGTGATCCCTAAGAATGGATATATCTAATAATATACCCAGTGACACTCCAAGCTACATCCATTGATCTTTGTGTGACTATGTATGATTTTACAGAGATTCACATGACTTATATCAATCAATCTAGTAACTACATACCTTCCACAGGCTATCTGGGTCACCTTTGCCCCCCAGAATTCGGCCACCAGTCGAGGTCGTAGTTCATTTCTGAGAGAGTTGTGTCCAAGCTGTCCATATCGACCCGAGCCAAATGTGAACACTAAACCTCCCTAGAACAAAACCCATTCACACAGTTATCATGATGATGTTTTCGGCTCCTGTTGTTGATATGAATGTTTCTACTGTATGTGATGCTAACCAGCAAGACATCATTGGTCCAAACATTCTTTAGATCTTAATGGTACTGGGAGAATAAACATAGTATCAGTTGGAAATGTTGTGTAAAAAACGTCAGAACCTTTGTCAGAACAGCAGTATGCTCCCCTCCACAGGAAACAGCAACGGTCTTCTTTAGATTCAGGCAATCAACAGGAGCTGGAGCAGGTCTGTCTGGACAAAATAGATTTCACCCATTTTTTTCTTTGCTTGCTTTTTCTGTTTTGACTATTGTAAAACGAAAAGGGGACTAAATACTATTTGATATTAAATTATCTACTCATACTGTCTGCTTCAAACATATCAAACATACTCCTTTTCTTTAAAACATACCAACTAATAATGAATATTATTAGTTGATGATTTAATAATATTTGTGTATACAGTACCTATTGTGTCCCCCAGTCCCAGCTGCCCGGCGCTGTTCTTGCCCCAGCCGAACACGGCTCCAGAGAGGGACAGGGCGAAGCTGTGGTCTCCCCAGCGGTGATCTGAGCCAAGGGGATCCCTGACAGAGACTTGACAGGCTGGGAGACAAGGTGCTGGGCTCTACCCTCCCCAAACCCAGCTGTCCACTGGAGTTCTGGCCCCACGTGAACACTTTACCATCTAATGGAAGGTCAAATAATATTTGTACATTGGAAAATCTCACAGGACACGTGCTGCATTGTTAGAGTATGTGATAAATGTAGTTTTATTTCTAAATGTCTATTGTGAACCTTCTCAAACTGATTTTTTATTATCACCTTTTATTTCTGCACTATGAACTTTTGAATGATGATGTCCCATTAAAACATCTATTTTAGCATTAAAGCCTCTGTTTATTTTTTATTTAAAAAATTGACAGTGTGTGGGTCTCCATCTCTTCCAGTATTGTCATGTTGATATCTACTGGGAACAGAGACTATCTGGTATAAAGGACATTCAAAGAGCACAGACAGCCTCCTATCATATCCCTTCTCAAACTGAGTGATTTAGAATGTGATTGTTTACCTTGGGTTAGTGCAATGGAATGCTGGTCTCCACATGCAACTTGAATTACCTGATTCAAGTTACCCACTGGTCTGAGAAAACACAGACAACCAAAAGTAATCATTACAACATGGTAAATTACTAAAATTGACAGAAGCCATCAAAAATTGTGAGTCGGCCAAAATAGAGATGTGTCATTTCTGTCAAGCACCCACCTGGGAACATTGGATGCTTGAGGTGAGGCACAAAACTCTGCCCTCTTCAGACAGTAAAATAATATGTGCATCACAGCAACTCAGAGACAGAATCTTCTCCCTGCACTCCACACCCTCTATACAAATGAAATATAAATGAAATGTATTAAATACAAAAGGGGCAATTAGCAGTTACTTCATCCATTTTTATAATATCAAAACATTGATTCTTGAAGAATATAACTTAGAAATGACTCATGAGCTTAGTTCAACTAAAAATACCCCATCAGAACTCAAAATATAACACTTTTACCTCGTCCGTAAACAATGTACATGTAAACAAACACTGTATAGTCTCAAAACATTGTTAAAAGTATAATGTTGATATCATGGATGGTTCGTCCTGAAATAGCACTATCTATGAATTTGAGGTGGTTAATTTTCGCCCCATGCCTTCAGCTTTATACAGAAACGGGTATTCCTTTGTTATTGTTTCACCTGCTGATTGCCGATTTAAACCCTGTTGTTTAAGCAGTTCAGTAAAGTAGTGGTGTTGGGGAAAAACATATAGAAAGGTGCTTACTCAGTTTTCCATGTGACCCTTCTCCCATCTTTGTCATCTTGCATCCTGAAGCAATGACACTTTTTCCGTTATTTCTGATAAACGCGACCACTTTATTACCTGCGGAAGATGCGCAACTGGAGATTTCAGGTGTATGACATTTAGGCAACCGTCCGTGTTCGCCTTTACCAAACCTCGATTTCACTAAACCGAAGCCATCACGGGTGTTCTCTCCCACGAAAACATTGTAAATGTGTTATTATCACCTTCTAAACGTATCCATAATCAGCTAATCTTGATGGAACACAGGACGGTCTTTCTGCGCCCTAGGAGTCAGTGCGTTCTGAAAGGGATGAACGAGACCATATGACATATCTGTAAAAGAAACACAGCAAGAAACGAAAACGAAACCTAAATTTACATTTTCCTCCAAACAGAAACGTATGCCACAACGGGAATGGCCTGAGTAAACGAGAATATCAGGCTCATATGCAGTGGGACAGGGTAAAGTAAAGTATTTTAATCAAACAAACAACCCAGCTAGCACATTTGGTTCCTTGGAAGTTGTTCGAAAGTACTTTTTTTGGTTTCCCATTGGTTCTGGGGACAAAGCCAAACGTTTCCTGACAGTGAAAACAGAATGTATTTTGAACATTCTGAGAATGGAAGTGAAAATGTTGCCTGCTCTGGGAACTTACATTTTTAGGTTGCAGGGAGGTTTTTCTATGGTTCCCTGAAAAATTTCCTGGGGTTTTTTAATACCATTCTGAGAACAGAAATTATAGGGTAATTAAATAATGTCCTGAGACTGTTTTAATAAGACTTTTAATGACACTGCTAGTTTAGGTTAACTGTTTTGAACTCCAAGCACAATTAATTTGCTTCAGCATTAATCATGCAAAACCATTTCTTTTTATGTTGCATGGCTGTCTGTGAGATTCAAACCCATTTCATCTCTCTGTTCACTAGCCATGGAATTAAGTGGTTGCCACTGCACCACACTAGGATAGTAGCAAGCATGGAAAGACATGTTTTTTAACTCATAGGATGTTGAAGAATGTTCATGTTTTGTTAGTTCTGATTCAAACAGACCCCATTTCAAAGGAAACAAGTTCACTAATTAAGAACATTCAGGTGTGGCCAATTAGTGGGTGCAGCAAACAACCATAACACACTTAACAAGATAGAGGATAGAAATTTTGTTGATGCTGGGAATGGAATGTATTGATAAAAGTTTTCCAATAACATTCTTCCAACAGTTATTCCGTTGAATGTTACTATGTGTTCTTGATGATTGTCCAGAAGAAAAGGATGTTCAAATGCCACACTATTGCTGGAAATCAAATTACATGTTGCAGGATGAACATTAAATTTAAATAGAACCATGAAGAATTACCAAATGCATAAAACATTATTGCAGGATGACAACAAATGCCACACTATTGCAGGATGACTGGAATTCCCACTATTGCAAAAAATGCCACACTTGTTTCAATGACATCAAATGCCAGCCTCTAAACATCTGAGAACATGACTGAATACATCAAATGACACACGAGAAAACTTAACAGTAGAAAATGTTATGCTCAAATGAATGAAATTCCCACAGGAACATTTTTTTTGCAGGATGACATTGCCACCTGAATGTTCATGAAATGCCAGAACTTTTTTAACACTAATTGCTGAGAACATGCCACTTTAAATAAAACCATGATAAAAAATGTAAGAAACATCAAATTATGCTGAAGTCCTGAAATTCCCATGGAAGAATGTTGTTTCTTAACATTCTCTGAACAATTGAGAACATTAATTTTAATAGAACCCTGAGGAACCTGCCAGCCTAGGAACATCAAATTATTGGGAAGGTTGAATTGCAAAATAACCATAGGACAAAATGCCACACTATTGCTGACATCACCTATTGCAGGATGACATCAAATGCCACACTATTGCAGGATGACATCAAGAAACACATGGTTCCACGTTATGTGACTTGTTGGAGAAAAATGCCACACCACAGGATGCTCTGCATCGAAGTGCTGACAGCAGTTCCCATTGATAAAAGAAAACTGAGGTGAACTAATCATCTCTATTTATTAGATACATAAATAATTATTGCAGGATCAATAAAACACAAGATACAGACGTATATGTCAAAAGATGATGCAGGATTACATCAAATCCAGAAAAAATTGCAGGATGACATCAAATGACACTATTGTTACATCAAATGCCACACTATTGCAGGATTACATCAAATGCCACACTATTGCAGGATTACATCAAATGCCACACTATATCAATTAATCAAATGCCACACATGCATAAATAAATAGGCTCTTGAATGTATATTACTGAATGTATATTACTCAATAAGAATGTTATTTTTTTAAATCACACCCAGAATTAGTAGACATTAAGTCAATGAATGTTTTTTTCTATAATAGGGTAGGCCTACATATCCTAGATTTGCAATTTTCACATTTTCAATAGAAAAAGCCAAGGTAAAAGGCAAAATGTAAAAGTTTGAAAGAAACTGGCAAATCTGAACCTAGAAGGAGGCTATAACCAAAATCCTATGCTAAACTGAAGCGATATATTGACATGTCAGAAACGCATTGAATGAAATTATGAACACAGCAGTAGCCTATATATAGTGTCCATTACTCCTTCCAGAAGCCTCTGTTGTGGGCCACTGCCTCTTTGAGCCTGGCCAGCAGCATCTCCTTGGAGGGGTAGATGGGCAGCAGCAGTAGGAAGTGGCAGGTAAGGGATTCTGGGAAATGTAGTTCAGTAGAGTTCTGCAGGATCGCTATCTTCATCTGAATCTTGTCCATGCCCAGGATGGGAGCGCGATCACAGCCCGTCAGGAACACTGAGAAGGAGGGGAGAGACAGTGAAAGGTAGACAGAATGGGAAGAAATACAGTGGATGTTGTTGTGTGGTAGATAGCCTAGTGATTAAGAACATTGGGCCAGCAACCAAAAGGTCCCTGGTTAAAACCCTTGAGCAAAGAAGGTGAAAATATGTTTTTGTGCTCTTGATCAAGGCACTTAACCCTAATTGCTCCAGTAAATTACTCTGGATAAGTGTCTGCTAATTACTCAAATGTGTTCAGACAAAAATGATGTGTAAAAGCTCTTGTAGAACAGGAAGTTCAAACATGCAGACAAAACCCTGAACCAGCATTATGAAAGACTGTATGGTTCCTCCAGCTTTACTCAACTGAGAGCAATTTAGTGCCATACTTACGGAGGAAAGCTTTCTTTTGGTCATCTGTCAGTTCCTCAAAAGCCTCCCAGAATGTGATGATGTTGGGATGTCTGGCATGGTACTCTCCATCATACACAGTGTTCTGGATATACAAACCAAACAAATGGCAGCAATAATTAAACAATATTAAACTTGCACGCCATTTAAACGATTCACCACTCAAAGTCACACAGTATGTCACAAAGCACCATGTGTATTTAGACAATGTATAGCATATTATCTCCTAGTCCCAGTCCTAACTTGAGATACGCACCCATAACTTGACATCAAAGGAAATCCCCATTGATATAAATGCATCAACACTGACTGATTTATGCCCTAATTTCTCAAGTCAGCACCCAGCCCCACACTGAGTAATGAATGATGGTTGTATATAGACCTGTTTGAGCGTGTCCCAGTCGTAGTCCTCTTTCCCCACCATGACTCCCCTGAGCTCCTCAGGCTGGAACAACTCCACCACGTCCCTGTCACACACCTTGAAGAAGCCTCTCCTGAACTCTTCAAACACCTTCTCCGCTGATTGGTTGAAGGCGAGTTTCACGTAGGCATCAACAAACTGCTTCCTGTCAAAATAATGAATTGTATTTTATTGTTGAAATTTCTAACTTCTAAAATTGCAAACTTGTATTATGCATTACAGACAATAGACCGTAATGTGAGCCAGTTTGCTAGAGCAGGAAAATAACCCTGCAGCAACAGGAAATGTGAATTATTGTGGATTATAATTATTGGACATTTTTGTAGGGGTTGATACATTTTTTTGTAAGGGAAAATCAAGTCTGAAGCCTTTTTAAACCTCAAATATATTCTACACTTTTAAAAGTTCTCCTGCACAGAGTGATCAAATTAAGATCTTACATCTGTAGGAGTAAAAGTTGCTGAAGCCTTACTTGTTAAAACTTGTGACTGGTTTTCCTGTTTCTTTGGGATCCAGCTCCACCTTCTGGTCATCCCAGATCACCTGATGAAAATAAACAGTTACCACTATTCACATACTGTATCTAGGGATACTTCATTGCTCAACAATTAGTTTCAATACTATACATACGGTGAAGGTCATGTCCAGGTTTTCTTCAACATCATCATCAGTGTAGTCCTCCAAGAGGTACCGCAAACTCCTTCAATTACAGCGAAAATGAATTCATGTTGAAACATTTTCATCCGTTTCTAAGGGATACTAATTCAATGCTAAAATGTACATTCTAAAATACAAACGTACCCTCCCACAACAGGGTCAAACTCTCTCAGGTCCTCCAGTGAGGGCTTGACCCCCACCATCTTCTTGAACAGGGCCAGAGGGAAGGGCAGGTGTACAATGTTGTGGTTGTACAGGGCCATGCCACACAAGACCCCAAACAGGAAGTAGCTCTTCTCCTCCACTCTGGGCTGGTAGTAAGGGAAGGTGGCACATGAGCCAAGGCAGAGATCAAGAATAAACACCATCCCAAGCTGTGATGACTTTTTTAACTAACTTCTATCTCCTTTTTTGTATATTTATTTTGTCTGTATATTGCAATTCAACATTTTTGCTGTGATTGTGTACAAGACACAGCCTAAGTAATAATAAAACCTTGGTACATCAGGAGGAGAGTAGGGAGTGATGGTGATTATACTTGTAAACGATTCTATATTGATTGATACAGTGTAGATAGTGGCACTGCTGTAGTGGTTGAATCTCTTTTTGTTGCTATTAACTGACTAAATGTATTTAGATTGTTTTTAGAATATTATTCCATTACTCAACCATTTTAATTTGCTTGAGAGTGCAGTGATTTATTATACAGTAATGAAATCTTAATTCCCTAATTCTAGTTCTTACCTTGGCAGGGAACCAGACCAGTGTCTTGGTGTCATTGTACATGAACATCTCAGACTCTGGTGCCAACAGCTCTTCAAACACATGGAGGAAGAAGTCCCTTTTGTTGACGAGCGACAGCTTCATGTCCTCCACAAACTGTACCTGAGGGATACAGTAAGATAGGCCACATGTAGGTTGAGTTCTAGACTCTACCACTGAGCACAGACGTCAATTCAATGTCTATTCCACGTTTGTTTCACTGGAAACATTGTTGATTCAACCAGTTTGTGTCCAGTGGGTAGTGACAGTCTAACATTAAAATGTTAAATCGAGTAGCTGAGATTTGGTTTGATTTGGCCAAGATTAGTTGAGTTGTAACATTCGGTCTCAGGGATAATTATTTGAATGTTACTTTATTGTCCCTTTTGAACTGACAACAGATAATTTTACCACAAGTTCTCTCTGGAAGTAGTCATGATCTGCAGCACCCAGTTGTCTGAAGGTGTCTTCGATGAGTGACGGGCGCCTTAAGGTCAACTGGAAGACTGGAGCAGGGGAGATTCTGGGTTGTCTGGGAACGTTCCAGAAGGACACATCA
>NW_027013335.1:12500-16491 GCF_036934945.1 Oncorhynchus masou masou | reverse complement strand
TATCATAATATATCACACTATATCACACTATATCACACTATATCACATACCTAATATCACACTGTATCACACTGTATCACACTCCTATCACACTCTATCATACTATATCACACTCTATCACACTCCTATCACAAACTATCACACTCTATCACACTCTATCCTCTATCACACTCTATCATACTATATCACACTATATCACACTCTACCACACTCTATCACACTCTACCACACTATATCCACTCTATCACACTATATCACACTCTATCACACTCTATCACTCTATATCATACTATATCATACTATATCACACGATATCACACTCTATCACAATCTACCACACTATATCACACTATATCACACTATATCACACTCTATCACACTCTATCACAATATATCACACTCTATCACACTCTATCACTCTATCACACTCTATCTTACTATATCACACTCTATCACACTCTACCACACTCTATCACACTATATCACACTCTATCACACTCCTATCACTCTATCACATATATTTTATCACACTACTCATCACACTATATCACACTATATCACACTCTATCACACTCCCTCACACTATATCACCCTATATCACACTCTATCACACTCTATCACACTCTATCATACTATGTCACACTCTATCACATATCCCCAATATATCACACTCTATCACACACTCTATCACTCTATCACACTCTATCATACTATATCACACTATATCACACTCTATCACACTCTATCACACTCTACCACACTATATCACACTATATCACACTCTATCACACTCCTATCACCTCCATCACACTCTATACTACGCTATCCCCACTACTCATCACACTCTATAACACTCTATCACACTATATCACACTATATCACACTATATCACCTCTATAACACTCTGTCACTATGCCTATATCACACTATATCACACTCTATCACACTCCTATCACACTCTATCATACTATATCACACTCTATCACCTCTATCACACTCTATCACAATATATCACCTCTATCACCTCTATCACACTCTACCACACTATATCACACTATATCACACTCTATCACACTCTATCACTCTATCACACTATATCATACTATATCACACTATATCACACTCTATAACACTCTATCACACTATATCACACTATATCACACTATATCACACACTCTATCACACTCTATCACAATATATCACACTCTATCACACTCTATCACTCTATCACACTCTATCATACTATATCACACTATATCACACTCTATCACACTATATCACACTCTACCACACTATATCACACTCTATCACACTATATCACACTCTACCACACTATATCCACACTATAATCACACAATATCACACTCTATCACACTCTACCACACTATATCACACTATATCACACTCTATCATACTATATCACACTATATCACACTATATCACACTCTATCACACTCTATCATACTATATCACCTCTATCCCCTCTATCACAATATATCACACTCTATCACATTCTATCACTCTATCACACTCTATCATACTATATCACACTCTATCACTCTATCACACTCTATCATACTATATCACACTATATCACACTCTATCACACTCTACCACACTATATCACACTATCACACTATATCACACTCTATCACACTATCACACTCTATCATACTATATCACACTCTATCACACTCTATCACTCTATCATACTATATCACACTATATCACACTATATCACACTCTATAACACTCTATCACACTATATCACACTATATCACACTCTATCACACTCTATCACAATATATCACACTCTATCACACTCTATCACTCTATCACACTCTATCATACTATATCACACTATATCACACTCTATCACACTCTACCACACTATATCACACTATCACACTATATCACACTCTATCACACTATCACACTCTATCATACTATATCACACGATATCACACTATATCACACGATATCACACTCTATCACACTCTATCACACTCTACCACACTATATCACACTGTATCACACTCTATCATACTATATCACACTCTATCACAAAATATCACACTCTATCACACTCTATCACTCTATCACACTCTATCATACTATATCACACTCTACCACACTCTATCACACTCTACCACACTATATCACACTCTATCACACTATATCACACTCTATCACACTCTATCACTCTATATCATACTATATCATACTATATCACACGATATCACACTCTATCACAATCTACCACACTATATCACACTATATCACACTATATCACACTATATCACACTATCACAATATATCACACTCTATCACTCTATCACACTCTATCATACTATATCACACTCTATCACACTCTATCACACTCTACCACACTATATCACACTATATCACACTCTATCACACTCTATCGCTCTATCACACTCTATCATACTATATCACACTATATCACACTATATCACACTATATAACACTCTATCACACTATATCACACTATATCACCTATATCACACTCCTATCACACTCCTATCACACTCTATCATACTATATATCACACTCTATCACACTCTATCACACTCTATCACAATATATCACACTCTATCACACTCTATGCTCTATCACACTCTATCATACTATATCACACTATCCACTCTATCAAACTCTATCACACTCTATCACACTCTACCACACTATATCACTATATCACACTCTATCACACTCTATCACTCTATCACACTCTATCATACTATATCACACTATATCACACTATATCACACTATATCACACTCTATAACACTCTATCACACTATATCACGCTATATCACACTATATCACACTCTATAACACTCTATCACACTATATCCCCTCCTATCATACTATATCACACTCTATCACACTCTATCACAATATATCACACTCTATCACACTCTATCACTCTATCACACTCTATCATACTATATCACACTATATCACACTCTATCACACTCTATCACACTCTACCACACTATATCACACTATATCACACTCTATCACACTCTATCACTCCTATCACACTCTATCATACTATATCACACCATATCACACTATATCACACTATATCACCCAATATCACACTCTATCACACTCTATCCACTCTATCACACTCTATCATTTTATATCACACTACTCATCACACTCTATCACACTATATCCACTCTACCACACTATAACACACTCTATCACACTATATCACACTCTATCACAATATCACACTATATCACACTATATCACACTATATCACACTATATCACACTCTATCACACTCTATCCTCTATCATACTATATCACACACCATATCACACTATATCACACTATATCACACTCTATCACACTATATCACACTCTATCACTCTATATCACTATATCACACTATATCACACTATCACACTCTATCATACTATATCACACTCTATCACACTCTATTACTCTATCACACTATATCACACTATATCACAATATCACACTATAGCATACTATATCACACTATATCACACTATATCACACTATATCACACTCTATCACACTCTATCACACTCTATCACACTATATCATACTATATCACACTATATCACACTATATCACACTATATCACACTATATCACACTATATCACACTATCACACTATATCACACTATATCACACTATATCACACTCTATCACACTCTATCACTCTATCACACTATATCACACTCTATCACACTCTATCACTCTATCACACTATATCACACTATCACACTATTTCACACTCTATCACACTATATCACACTATCACACTATATCACACTATATCACACACTACCACAATACATCACACTCTATCACACTATGTCACACTCTACCACACTATATCACACTATATCACACTCTATCACACTCTATCACACTATCACACTGTATCACACTATATCACACTATATCACACTCTATCACACTATAT
>NW_027013335.1:0-7500 GCF_036934945.1 Oncorhynchus masou masou | reverse complement strand
ATGATTGGGCCTCTCTAGGCTGGTTGGCTGGCTGGCTGGCTGGCTGGCTGGTTGGTTGGCTGGCTGGCTGGCTGACTGGTTGGTTGGCTGGTTGGTTGGCTGGCTGGTTGGCTGGCTGGCTGGCTGGTGGCTGGTTGGCTGGCTTGTTGGCTGGTTGGCTGGCTGGCGGGCTGGCTGGCTGGCTGGTTGGCTGGCTGGCTGGCTGGCTGGCTGGCTGGCTGGCTGGCTGGCTGGCTGGCTGGTTGGCTGGCTGGTTGGCTGGTTGGCTGGCTGGTGGCTGGTTGGCTGGCTGGCTGGCTGGCTGGCTGGCTGGCTGACTGGGCCTCCTCCAGTATCCTAGAGCAGGTTCCAGGTTCACACAGACCAGACAGGATGAGGATTCCAGTTCACCAACATCCTCAGATATCCCCCAGCAGAGCAGGCCTAGTTTACAGGCTGGCTGGCTGGCTGGCCTCTGGCTCTACCAAAGCTGTTCCCTCAGCTGCCCAGCACTACAGCCTCCCAGCCCAGCCCGCTTGGAGATACCCAGCTGTGGAGGTCTGGAGGACAGACAACTAGAACCCCCTCTTACTGACTACATCTTT
Source organism: Oncorhynchus masou masou (assembly GCF_036934945.1). NCBI lineage: Eukaryota > Metazoa > Chordata > Actinopteri > Salmoniformes > Salmonidae > Oncorhynchus > Oncorhynchus masou. The sequence goes on along the minus strand of NW_027013335.1, from coordinate 6,916 downwards.
ATCTGGAGAGAGAGAGGAAGACTAATGTCCTGTGCAGAGCCGTGAATGCTCCCGCTGGTGCCTTCAGCTTCCACAGAAACACACTCGGGCAGAATGCCAATGAGGGGAGGCGAAGGAGGAACAGGGGAATAGCTGTGTCCATTCGTTCTGGTGTGTGACAGGTTAGCCAACCCAATGTGGTCTAGCCAGGAGTTCCACAGTGGGTGTCTCTCCTCACTGGTTACAGAGCAGAGAGATCCATATCCCGACCCATCTCACTTCCTGCTCTCTTTCTCTCTCTCTCCTGTCTCCCTCCTCTCCCATCTCTCTCCTGTCTCCCTCCTCTCCCATCTCTCTCCTGTCTCCCTCCTCTCCCATCTCTCTCCTGTCTCCCTCCTCTCCCATCTCTCTCCTGTCTCCCTCCTCTCCCATCTCACTTCCAACTCTCTTTCTCTCTCTCTCCTGTCTCCCTCCTCTCCCATCTCTCTCCTGTCTCACTCCTCTCCCATCTCACTTCCTGCTCTCTTTCTCTCTCCTGCTCTCCCTCCTCTCCCATCTCTCTCCTGTCTCCCTCCTCTCCCATCTCACTTCCGACTCTCTCTCTCTCTCTCCTGTCTCTCTCCTCTCCCATCTCACTCCCATCTCTCTCCTCTCCCATCTCACTCCCATCTCTCTCCCTGTCTCCCTCCTCTCCCATCTCTCCCCTGTCTCCCTCCTCTCCCATCTCTCTCCTGTCTCCCTCCTCTCCCATCTCACTTCCGACTCTCTTTCTCTCACTCTCCTGTCTCCCTCCTCTCCCATCTCTCTCCTGTCTCCCTCCTCTCCCATCGCTCTCCTGTCTCCCTCCACTCCCATCTCTCTCCTGTCTCCCTCCTCTCCCATCTCTCTCCTGTCTCCTCCACTCCCATCTCTCTCCTGTCTCCCTCCACTCCCATCTCTCTCCTGTCTCCCTCCTCTCCCATCACTCTCCTGTCTCCCTCCTCTCCATCTCTCTCCTGTCTCCCTCCTCTCTCATCTCTCTCCTGTCTCCCTCCACTCCCATCTCTCTCCTGTCTCCCTCCTCTCCCATCTCTCTCCTGTCTCCCATCTCTCTCTTGTCACTCATCTCCTCCCTCTCACAGCCAGACCATCCAGCCATCCACATGTGCCTCATGTTTGACTGTTCTTTGAAAAGAGGTTGTACAATAGTCATGCGTTGCCATAATAATAGCTACTTTTGTGTGATTCAGTCGACAGTTTTGTGAGTAATTTTCTGTCAACTGGGCAGTCATTTTGTGTCAACCGGGCAGCCATTTTGTGTCTACTAGTAATGGCCCCTACACCTTCAGAGGTTCTAAACCTTACTTCCTATGAAATCGCCCTCCTGCACCTGTAGGTGTCTTAACTGTCATGGGATGCATCCCATTGGCACGCTATTCCCTATATATTTTAAAAGTTTTGACCAGAATGGTGCAATTTGGGACACAGACATGTCTTCAGTGCTTAGCTAACAAAATGGCTGAATTTACTGCTAGCTAACAAAACGGCTGCATTTAGTGCTTAGCTAACAAAACGGCTAAATTTAGTGCTTAGCTAACAAAACGGCTAAATTTAGTGCTTATATATCTATATTTTCCCTTTATTTTGTATTTACACTGACACACACACACACACACACACACACACACACACACACACACACACACACACACACACACACACACACACACACACACACACACACACACACACACACAGACACACAGACACACAGACACACACACACACACACATTCAGTCATTATATATGCTGCTGCTAATCTGTTTATCATATATCCTGATGTCTAGTCACCTTACTTACACATATCTACTTCCATCACTCCAGTGCAGCCGTCTTCATCAACCTGGTCAAAGCTTTCGACCCTGTCAATCACCATATTCTTATCGGCAGACTCAGTAGCCTCGGTTTTTCTAATGACTGCCTTGCCTGGTTCACCAACTACTTTGCAGACAGAGTTCAGTGTGTCAAATCGGAGGGCATGTTGTCCGGTACTCTGGTAGTCTCTATGGGGGTACCACAGGGTTCAATTCTCGGGCCGACTCTTTTCTCTGTATATATCAATGATGTTGCTCTTGATGCCGGCGATTCCCTGATCCACCTCTACGCAGACGACACCATTCTGTATACTTCCATCACTCCAGTATCCCTGTACATTGTTAATATGGTACTGACCCTGTATATAGTCACCTTCCCCCTATACATATCTACCTCCATCACTCCAGTATCCCTGTCTCCTTCCCCCTATACATATCTACCTCCATCACTCCAGTATCCCTGTCTCCTTCCCCCTATACATATCTACCTCCATCACTCCAGTATCCCTGTCTCCTTCCCCCTATACATATCTACCTCCATCACTCCAGTATCCCTGTCTCCTTCCCCCTATACATATCTACCTCCATCACTCCAGTATCCCTGTCTCCTTCCCCCTATACATATCTACCTCCATCACTCCAGTATCTTCCCCTCTCCCCCTCTTTCCCTCTCTTCCCCTCTCCCCTCTCTTCCCTCTCCCCCTCTTTCCCTCTCTTCCCCTCTCCCCCTCTTCCCCTCTCCCCCTCCCCCTCTCCCCTCTCTTCCCCTCTCCCCCCTCTTTCCCTCTCTTCCCCTCTCCCCCTCTTCCCCTCTCCCCCTCCCCTCTCCCCTCTCTTCCCTCTCCCCCTCTTTCCCTCTCTTCCCTCTCCCCCCTCTTCCCCTCTCCCCCTCCCCCTCTCCCCTCTCTTCCCCTCTCCCCCTCTTTCCCTCTCTTCCCTCTCCCCTCTCCCCCTCTTTCCCTCGCTTCCCTCTCCCCTCTCCCCCTCTCCCCTCCCCTCTCACCTCTCTTCCCTTCTCCCCTCTCTTTCCTCTCCTCCCACTCTTGCCTGACGATTAGGGCTGAAAAATGTTCTAGCAGCTATCCTGGGACTCCCTCTCTGCCTGTGATTACTACATTACCCAGAGACCTTAGGGTAATCACTCACTGTCCTATCGGACCACAGGCCTCTCAGGCTTCTACACTGAGCATACTTGGATGGATCTGTTGTATCTGTGTAGTAGTGGTCCTGGTCTCAGTTCTTCTTCTGTTGTATCTATGTAGTAGTGGTCCTGGTCTCAGTTCTTCTTCTGTTGTATCTATGTAGTAGTGGTCCTGGTCTCAGTTCTTCTTCTGTTGTATCTGTGTAGTAGTGGTCCTGGTCTCAGTTCTTCTTCTGTTGTATCTGTGTAGTAGTGGTCCTGGTCTCAGTTCTTCTTCTGTTGTATCTGTGTAGTAGTGGTCCTGGTCTCAGTTCTTCTTCTGTTGTATCTATGTAGTAGTGGTCCTGGTCTCAGTTCTTCTTCTGTTGTATCTGTGTAGTAGTGGTCCTGGTCTCAGTTCTTCTTCTGTTGTATCTGTGTAGTAGTGGTCCTGGTCTCAGTTCTTCTTCTGTTGTATCTGTGTAGTAGTGGTCCTGGTCTCAGTTCTTCTTCTGTTGTATCTATGTAGTAGTGGTCCTGGTCTCAGTTCTTCTTCTGTTGTATCTGTGTAGTAGTGGTCCTGGTCTCAGTTCTTCTTCTGTTGTATCTGTGTAGTAGTGGTCCTGGTCTCAGTTCTTCTTCTGTTGTATCTGTGTAGTAGTGGTCCTGGTCTCAGTTCTTCTTCTGTTGTATCTGTGTAGTAGTGGTCCTGGTCTCAGTTCTTCTTCTGTTGTATCTGTGTAGTAGTGGTCCTGGTCTCAGTTCTTCTTCTGTTGTATCTATGTAGTAGTGGTCCTGGTCTCAGTTCTTCTTCTGTTGTATCTGTGTAGTAGTGGTCCTGGTCTCAGTTCTTCTTCTGTTGTATCTATGTTGTAGTGGTCCTGGTCTCAGTTCTTCTTCTGTTGTATCTATGTAGTAGTGGTCCTGGTCTCAGTTCTTCTTCTGTTGTATCTATGTAGTAGTGGTCCTGGTCTCAGTTCTTCTTCTGTTGTATCTATGTAGTAGTGGTCCTGGTCTCAGTTCTTCTTCTGTTGTATCTGTGTAGTAGTGGTCCTGGTCTCAGTTCTTCTTCTGTTGTATCTATGTAGTAGTGGTCCTGGTCTCAGTTCTTCTTCTGTTGTATCTATGTAGTAGTGGTCCTGGTCTCAGTTCTTCTTCTGTTGTATCTGTGTAGTAGTGGTCCTGGTCTCAGTTCTTCTTCTGTTGTATCTATGTAGTAGTGGTCCTGGTCTCAGTTCTTCTTCTGTTGTATCTGTGTAGTAGTGGTCCTGGTCTCAGTTCTTCTTCTGTTGTATCTATGTAGTAGTGGTCCTGGTCTCAGTTCTTCTTCTGTTGTATCTATGTAGTAGTGGTCCTGGTCTCAGTTCTTCTTCTGTTGTATCTATGTAGTAGTGGTCCTGGTCTCAGTTCTTCTTCTCTTTCTGTCCTCTTATCACGTAGCTGTGGATCCTGTCTTTTACAGTTTGTGTAACAAGGTGTAAACTCTCTGGAAGCTGTTTCTGTGGCCTCTGAAGGCGTACCAAGGGCTCTAATTAGGAGGTTATTTCAACTAACCAAAAAAAGATGGCGTTAGAGGTGATGGGGTTGGTTACGGCTTTACAGGCTACTGGAGTTATATTTATAAATATTATTTATAGTTATATTTGGTTTGGTTTGGTTTGGTTTGATGTCTGAGTTTGAGAGGTTGATTTGGTGTCTGCGTTTGAGAGGTGGATTTGGTGTCTGAGTTTGAGAGGTTGATTTGGTGTCTGAGTTTGAGAGGTGGATTTGGTGTCTGAGTTTGAGAGGTGGATTTGGTGTCTGAGTTTGAGAGGTTGATTTGGTGTCTGAGTTTGAGCGGTTGATTTTGTGTTTTTGAGTTGAGAGGTTGATTTTGTGTCTGAGTTTGAGAGATTGATTTGGTGTCTGAGTTTGAGAGGTGGATTTGGTGTTTGAGTTGAGAGGTTGATTTTGTGTCTGAGTTTGAGAGATTGATTTGGTGTCTGAGTTTGAGAGGTTGATTTGGTGTCTGAGTTTGAGAAGTTGATTTGGTGTCTGAGTTTGAGAGGTTGATTTGGTGTCTGAGTTTGAGAAGTTGATTTGGTGCCTTTGAGTTTGAGAGGTTGATTTTGTGCCTTTGAGTTTGAGAGGTTGATTTGGTGTCTGAGTTTGAGAGGTTGATTTGGTGTCTTTGTGTTTGAGAGGTTGATTTGGTGCTTTTGAGTTTGAGAGGTTGATTAAATTGGGTTAGGACACTGTGTCGCTGAGTTGGAGAAGTTGTTTAAATTTGTTTAGGACACTGTGTCTTTTTGTTGGAGAAGTTGTTTAATAAATTGGGTTAGGACACTGTGTCTTTGTGTTGGAGAAGTTGTTTAAATTGGGTTCGGACACTGTCTTTTTGTTGGATAAGTTGTTTAAATTGGGTTAGGACACTGTGTCTTTGTGTTGGAGAAGTTGTTTTAATTGGGTTCGGACACTGTGTCATTGAGTTGGAGAAGTTGTTTAAATTGGGTTCGGACACTGTGTCTTTTTGTTGGAGAAGTTGTTTAAATTGGGTTAGGACACTGTGTCTTTGTGTTGGAGAAGTTGTTTAAATTGGGTTCGGACACTGTGTCTTTTTGTTGGAGAAGTTGTTTAAATTGGGTTCGGACACTGTGTCTTTGTGTTGGAGAAGTTGTTTAATAAATTGGGTTAGGACACTGTGTCTTTGTGTTGGAGAAGTTGTTTAAATTGGGTTCGGACACTGTGTCTTTGTGTTGGAGAAGTTGTTTAATAAATTGGGTTAGGACACTGTGTCTTTGTGTTGGAGAAGTTGTTTAAATTGGGTTAGGACACTGTGTCTTTGTGTTGGAGAAGTTGTTTAAATTGGGTTAGGACACTGTGTCTTTGAAGGAAACACATTTACAGGTGAAGGGTACAGTAAACCAAAGGGAATAGACATGCGAGCCTTTGAGTTTAAGTTTGATCGATTGACTGGATTTAGAAGATGTAGGAAGCTGTGAAAACATCAAATCAAATGTATTTATATAGCCCTTCGTACATCAGCTGATATCTCAATGTACTGTACAGAAACCCAGCCTAAAACCCCAAACAGCAAGCAATGCAGGTGTAGAAGCACAGTGGCTAGGAAAAACTCCCTAGAAAGGCCTGAACCTAGGAAGAAACCTAGAGAGGAACCAGGCTCTGAGGGGTGGCCAGTCCTCTTCTGGCTGTGCCGGGTGGAGATTATAACAGAACATGGCCAAGATGTTCAAATGTTTATAGGTGACCAGCAGGGTCAAATAATAATCACAGTGGTTATAGAGGGTGCAACAGGTCAGCACCTCAGGAGTAAATGTCAGTTGGCTTTTCATAGCCGATCATTCAGAGTTTGAGACAGCAGGTGCAGTAGAGAGAGTCGAAAACAGCAGGCCTGGGACAGGTAGCACGTCCGGTGAACAGGTCAGGGTTCCATAGCCGCAGGCAGAACAGTTGAAACTGGAGCAGCAGCACGACCAGGTGGACTGGGGACAGCAAGGAGTCATCAGGCCAGGTCGTCCTGAAGCATGATTTTAGGGCTCGGGTCCTCCGAGAGGGGAGGGAGTTCACACAGGACACCAGATAAGACAGGAGAATTACACCAGATATAACAAACTGACCCTAGCCCCCCATCACATAGACTATTGCAGCATAGATACTGGAGGCTGAGACAGGGGGGTCGGGGGACACTGTGGCCCCATCCGATGATACCCCCGGACTGGGCCAACTAGGCAGAATTTAACCCCACCCACTTTGTCTAAAGCCCCCCCCCCACCCCCCACCCCCACTATCAACAGACCAGCAACCTACTACCCCGAGACAGGTGCGAGTAGAGCCCTCAAAGTTCTCCTCCACCGCATGAGCCAGAGGGGCGACAAACAGGACAGGAAGATCACGTCAGTTTGTAGGTTAGCAGTAAAACCTTGAAATCAGCCCTTGCCTTGACAGGAAGCCAGTGTAGGGAGG
>NW_027013334.1:0-16498 GCF_036934945.1 Oncorhynchus masou masou | reverse complement strand
CTGTGCATGATTCAGGTTATTATTATTTTTTTTGTGGTAGAATTAAGTATTTTGTTTTTCGTATCGAAATTACCCTGATTTTGGCGGGGATGGCAGCCCGATTGGGGATGCCGTCCCTGTCACTTCGGCACGGCTTTAGGTGTGTTACTGAAGCTGCTGTCACGGTGGAGGAATTTCTGGTCGCCGTAGGAGAGAAGGTAGGATACGAGAATATTGCTTATGCATCCCGGATGAATAAAGCTGTGGTGGTATTTCTTAAAGAAGAGTGTCTGGTTGATCGTATGGTTGAGCATGGCGTACTTCTTAAAGGAATGTTTATTCAAGTTACGCCGCTTTTTTCTCCGTCAACAAGGGTAACGATTTCAAATGTACCACCGTTTATTCCAAATGAGCTATTGGAGCGCGAGTTATTGCGCTTTGGGAAGTTCGCCAGTTCAATTAAGGTTGTCCCGTTGGGCTGCAAACACCCGGCGTTGAAACAGGTAATGTCATTTCGGCGACAGGTGTTTATGTTTTTGGACTCACCGGAGCAGACTTTAGAGTTATCGTTTAAAATCAAGTATGACAATAGAATGTATATGGTTTATGCTAGTACGGGTAGTCAACGGTGTTTTGAGTGTGGGGATGTTGGTCATAAGCGACATGCTTGCCCGAAAAGGGAGAAGGCAGAGGGAGGGGCACAGGTGGTCATCGTAACGCCTGAGCCCGCTGATGTAGGGAGAGGTGAGCCGACAGCGGTAGAGCAGCCACAAGCACCTGTTGCTGAGGAACAAGTTATCCGTGTTGAGGGCACGGGATTGCAACTTGTATTAGAAGGAAATGTTATGTTACAGAAAAGTATTGTTGTAGAAGGTAAGGATGTATCTGAAGAGCCAGTTCCTCAGACTGGTGAGCAGGTGCCCAGTATGAGTGCTGGGGTAAAGGAGGTGGTTCATGTGGAGCTAGGCTCCCAGGGAGTGGAGGAGATCCCTACTACGAGTGCTGGGGTTCATGTGGAGCTAGGCTCCCAGGTAGTGGAGGAGATGCCCACTATGAGTGCTGGGGTTCATGTGGAGCTAGGCTCCCAGTTAGTGGAGGAGATGCCCACTATGAGTGCTGGGGTTCATGTGGAGCTAGGCTCCCAGTTAGTGGAGGAGATGCCCACTATGAGTGCTGGGGTTCATGTGGAGCTAGGCTCCCAGTTAGTGGAGGAGATGCCCACTACGAGTGCTGGGGTTCATATGGAGCTAGGCTCCCAGGTAGTGGAGGAGATGCCCACTACGAGTAGTGATGTTCAGGTGGGGCTAGTCTCCCAGGTAGTGGAGGAGATGCTTGGTATGAGTGATGAGGTGCAAGTGGGGAGTGTTGAAAGGGATGTGGTAGAGGGGGAGTCAGTTGTCTGTGGTCTCAGCTGAGGATCAGGAGAATGATATGGAGATCTCTTCAGATATGACAGCTGCTGGTGATGACTCAGTTTATGATCTAGAGGAGGTAAATGAGTTTCTGGATCAGACTTTTGGGAAATCTGTCAAATTGGCAGATTATTTTGATGTTGATAAGTTTGTGAGGTCAGCTGTGATGTTACAGAAGACGGTGGGGTTAGACCAGCTGAGTGAGAAGAAGCGGTTTCGCTTGAGGAAATTTGTTACTGCTGTTGCTGCAGCAAAAGGTGGTGGGAAACGTAGTCAGGTTAAGAGAAGAAAAAAAAATAATGATGATGATCATGCTTCTTAGGGTGTCTTTTTTCTCGTTGGTTTCTCTATGGTTTCTTCTGCTTTTCTTTTCTCTTTTCTATATGGAAGTACTAAGGGTAGGTTCTCTTAATATTAATGGGGGAAGGGACAGGAATAAGAGGGCTTGGGTATTAGAAGTAATAAAACAGAAAAGACTTAATGTAGTTTTCCTACAGGAGACACATAGTGATGAGGAAAATGAGGTTGACTGGGGTATGTGGTGGGAGGGGCAACATGTACTCAGTCATGGTACTAATTTCAGTGCTGGGGTGGCAATCTTGTTTTCCTCAGGCTTAGGGGTGACTGTGGTATCTACAACAGAGATTGTCAAGGGTCGGGTTTTATTGGTCAAGGTGGATGTTATGGGATTTTTGTTTGTTTTTTTGAATGTTTATGCTCCTAATGAGGGTACAGAGCGTATTGCTGTTTTTGATCAAATAAAGGAAACCTTAAGACAGTGTGACCAAGAGGGGTGTATGGTTTTAGGGGGTGACTGGAATTGTACAGTGGATTTTACTGTTGATCGCACCGCTGAAGAACCTCACCTGCGGTCAGCCACTTGCCTGTCTGGCCTATTACATGAGTTTGAGCTTTCTGATGTGTGGAGAGTTAGAAATGCAAAAGTTAGGCAGTACACATGGCTAAAAATTAATGAAGGTTGTGTCAGTGCAGCAAGGTTAGACAGGTTGTATGTATCTGATCACTACTGTAGTAGGGTTGGAAAGTGTGCCATTACTCCTGTGGGTTTCTCTGATCATCATATTGTTACTGTTGATATTCACTTGTCCTGTCCACGAAGGTCATCGCCTTACTGGTATTTTAATGTTAAATTATTACATGATGTCATGTTTTGTGACAGGTTTTTGTTGTTTTGGGAAAAATGGAGGGTTATAAAGGGGAATTTTGAGTCCTTGAGACAATGGTGGGAGGTTGGGAAGGCCCAAATACGAGTATTTTGTCAACAGTATACTGCTCTGTCTCAAATTGAAGTTAAAGAGACGATCAAGGCCCTTGAACAGGACATCAGGTTTATTGAATTGAAGCTGCTCACTCAGAACGACCCTGGACTAGTCATGAACTTACAGGACAAGAGACATGAACTGAGGTCGTTTCTGCATGAAAGAGTGAAGGGTGCCTTGATTAGGTCTCGTTTCGCTTCCCTCAAGGATATGGATGCTCCTAGTGCTTTTTTTTTTAACCTGGGACAGTCGACGTTTCAAAGAAAACAGATGGTCTGCCTTCGTCTCCCTGATGGGAAGGTGACCATGAATGATATTGAAATGCGTCAACATGCCGTGGATTTCTACTCGTCTCTTTATAAGGCGGAGGATTGTGACTCTCTGTGTACTGAACAGTTGTTACATGGTCTTCCTCAATTGGGACCTGAGCAGAGAGTCGCTTTGGACTCTGACATTACATTGCAGGAGCTGTCCACAGCAGTTATGCAGCTCTCAACAGGCCGAGCCCCTGGCATCGATGGTTTACCATCTGAGTTTTATAAGCACTTTTGGGGGTCTATTGGGGAGGATTTTTATGAAGTGCTGTGTGAATCTTTTCATGAGGGTTCTCTTCCTGTATCCTGTCAACGTGCGGTGCTTTCACTGTTGCCAAAAAGGGGGATTTGGCTCTCATAAAAAATTGGAGACCTGTTGCTTTGCTGTGCGCAGAATACAAAATTGTTTCGAAATGTCTCTCAAATAGGTTGAAAGAGTATCTGGGAGTGTTGATCCACAAGGACCAGTCCTACTGTGTACCTGATCGCTCTATTGTTGACAACTTGTTTATGATAAGAGATGTTTTAGACATTTGTAAACTGCCTGATGTAAATGTGGGTTTACTTTCGTTGGATCAGGAGAAGGCTTTTGATCGTGTGGACCATCAGTACTTGTTTAAAACAATGAAAGCCTTTGGGTTTGGGGATGTTTTTCTGTCTTGGGTGAATTTACTGTATGCTGGAGCCTCGTGTATGGTGAAGGTGGGTGGTGGTTTAAGTTGCCCCATCCCTGTCCAAAGGGGCATCAGGCAGGGATGTCCAATTTCAGGGCAGTTATATAGTCTGGCGATTGAACCAATGCTTTGTTTTTTAAGAGCGAAGCTTACTGGTTTCTCTGTGCCAGGTGTAATGAAGGGTCCCACGATAGCACTGTCTGCGTATGCAGATGACGTGATAGTTTTTATTACAGGGGGTGAGGATGTTAAGGTTCTCTCAAACACTTTAAAGGTGTATGAGGGGGCCTCCTCAGCTAGAGTCAATTGGGGAAAGAGTGAAGCTCTGTGGGCAGGTCAGCTTCAGATGGGGTCCACTCCACGGTTACCAGGGGGGCTTCAGTGGGGCAGAGAAGGGATGAAGACTTTGGGGGTTTTTCTAGGCTCCGATGTCTTTCAGAAAAAGAACTGGGATGGTGTAGTGGAGAAAGTGTGTGCTAGACTGTCAAGGTGGAAATGGGTGTTGCCCCAGCTGTCTTATAGGGGACGGGTCCTGGTAGCTAATAATCTTGCTGCTTCTACCTTGTGGCACAGACTAATGATTTTACAGCCACCAAAGGGTCTGATACAAGAGCTTCAGAGGACCCTTGTCAATTTCTTCTGGTCTGGACAACACTGGATTAAAGCTGCAGCCCTGTACCTGCCACTGCACGAGGGTGGGCAAGGGCTGGTGGACATTTCCTCTAGGATCACGGCTTTCCGGCTCCAAGCTGCCCAGAGATTGTTGTACAGAGACTGTTCGAGCTGGGTTGAAACAGCCTACATATTGATGAGGAGAGCGGGTTGTTTGGGCTTAGACAGGCATCTTTTCCTCTTAAAACTGGAGGGGGGTGATTTGACTGGCCTGACTCCATTTTATGAGTCTGTTATGCAGGCTTGGAGAGTCTTTGTCAAGTCCCGTAAGGCCTGCACGCCACCAGGGATGTGGCTTTTTGAAGAGCCTCTTTTTCATAACACTGCCATCCAGTCCCGTGTTTTGGGTTCAGCTAGCCTACGTTCATGCCTGTTAGGCGTGGGGTGTACCAAGCTGGGCCATCTGATGCGGAGCAGGAGCAGATCGTTGGAGGAGCTGGGAGAAAGAGCAGGGATCCGATCATCTCGCCTACTGAGGAAGGTCGTCGATGAGGTCTGTGAATCCTTGCCAGAGCTTCATCTGCAGTATGTGACTGACACTTCCAATTCTGATCGGTGGGAGGAGGGTCTGGATTATGTGTTCCCTGCACTGATTGTTAGTGCTGCGATGGGGGCATTTGAAGAGGACGTGGGGATGCTGCTTTCCTTCGATACCCCGGAGCTGGGGGAGTTCAAGGAGGTCGGAAAGAAGGCCATATACAGAACATGTGTAAAGGTGTCCCATGCCTCTTCCCTGGAAGGGGTCAAATCGACGAGGTGGGCGGATGTGCTTGGTCCAGGTGCCTCTCCAAAAGGCTGTTGGCGATCATTATATAAACTGCCTATTGATAAGAGGACAGCTGACCTCCAATGGAGGATAATACATGGAGCTATAGCCACCAACATGCATCTGGTACACCTGGATCCTACTGTTGGAGAGGGGTGTCCATTCTGTGCTGAGTCTGAATCTCTGGCACATCTGTTTTTACTGTGTCCCAGGTTGGTTGGGATGATTGACCTGATCACTGATTGGTTCTCAACGTTGGGAGAGGTTTTTTCTTCCCAACTGTATATATTTGGGCCAAAGTACAGGTTCAGTCAAAAGGGTGTAGTTGTGTTGCTTAATTTTGTGTTAGGGGCAGCAAAATTAGCGATATGGAAGACCCGAAAGAATAGTATTCGGGGACAGGGGTCTGTGGATGTGGTGGGAATGCTGGAGGGAATGTTGGCAGCGAGACTGAGGGTTGAGTTTTCCTATTATAAACTTGTCAACAACATCGATCTGTTTTTGAGTATATGGGGCATTCAGAGGCTGTTGTGTGTAGTTACTGTGGAGGAGGAATTGGAGTTGTGTTTTTAATTGATGTGTAACTGTGGTTTTGTATGAGTATTTATTGTGTGGTGGGCCCCCAGACCCAATAAAGAGTATTTAAAACTCAAACTCTCTCTCTCTGTCTCTCTCTCTCTGTCTCTCTCTCTCTGTCTCTCTCTCTCTGTCTCTCTCTCTCTGTCTCTCTCTCTCTGTCTCTCTCTCTGTCTCTCTCTCCCTCTCTCTCTCTCTCTCTCTCTCTCTCTCTCTCTCTCTCTCTCTCTCTGTCTCTCTCTCTCTCTCTCTCTCTCTCTCACTCACTCACACTCACACTCACACTCACACTCACACTCACACACACACAGACCCTACACCAATTGCATTTGAGAGTCTCTCAGAAACATTAAATACTCACAAGAACGATTAAGATGCAGGGCCTTTAATGTTTTGTGATCATGTCCAAGAGTGTAGCATGAATTACATAATGTAATCACTGTCAGAGTCTATCTAGGGGAGAGCGAAGGAGTCAGGCTCATACACAGGTAAGAGTAAAACCACTGTATTTACTAGATCCGAGAACGGAACAAAAATCCCATTATAAAACAAAGACATAACAGGATACGAACTCCAACATGCGAAAGACAATCACGCACAAAACAGAAAGGGAAACCAGAGGGTTAAATAAGGAACATAATCATGAGATGGGAACCAGGTGTGTAAAACAGACAAAACAAAAGGAAAAATGAAACATGGAACACCGCCCAAACAAGGAGAGGGAACAACCTCGGCGGAAGTCACTGACTCTCACACAATCCAAGTCAAGTAAATGAAGACTGGCTGTTTCACTACCCTCTACTATATTGTAATGGTATATGTCAACTCTTCCTCTATGAGGTCTGGAGCCTGCTGGTTTTTCTGTTCTACCTGATAATTAAATCAAATCAAATTTTATTTGTCACATACACATGGCTATCAGATGTTAATGGTCACATACACATGGTTAACAGATGTTAATGGTCACATACACATGGTTATCAGATGTTAATGGCCACATACACATGGTTATCAGATGTTAATGATCACATACACATGTATATCAGATGTTAATGGTCACATACACATGGTTAGCAGATGTTAATGCGAGTGTAGCGAAATGCTTGTGCTTCTAGTTCCGACAATGCAGTAATAACCAATAAGTAATCTAACTAACAATTCCTAAACTACTGTCTTATACACAGTGTAAGGGGATAAAGATGTACATAAGGATATATGAATGAGTGATGGTACAGAGCAGCATAGGCAAGATACAGTAGATGGTATCGAGTACAGTATATACATATGAGATGAGTATGTAAACAAAGTGGCATAGTTAAAGTGGCTAGTGATACATGTATTACATAAGGATGCAGTCGATGATATAGAGTACAGTATATACGTATGCATATGAGATGAATAATGTAGGGTAAGTAACATTATATAAGGTAGCATTGTTTAAAGTGGCTAGTGATATATTTACATCATTTCCCATCAATTCCCATTAGTACCCACCTGGTGTCCCAGGTCTGAATCAGTCCCTGAGCAGAGGGGAATCACCCACCTGGTGTCCCAGGTCTGAATCAGTCCCTGATCAGAGGGGAATCACCCACCTGGTGTCCCAGGTCTAAATCAGTCCCTGATCAGAGGGGTATCACCCACCTGGTGTCCCAGGTCTGAATCAGTCCCTGAGCAGAGGGGAATCACCCACCTGGTGTCCCAGGTCTGAATCAGTCCCTGATCAGAGGGGAATCACCCACCTGGTGTCCCAGGTCTGAATCAGTCCCTGAGCAGAGGGGAATCACCCACCTGGTGTCCCAGGTCTGAATCAGTCCCTGATCAGAGGGGAATCACCAACCTAGTGTCCCAGGTCTGAATCAGTCCCTGAGCAGAGGGGAATCACCCACCTGGTGTCCCAGGTCTGAATCAGTCCCTGATCAGAGGGGAATCACCCACCTGGTGTCCCAGGTCTAAATCAGTCCCTGAGCAGAGGGGAATCACCCACCTGGTGTCCCAGGTCTAAATCAGTCCCTGATCAGAGGGGAATCACCCGCCTGGTGTCCCAGGTCTAAATCAGTCCCTGATCAGAGGGGAATCACCCGCCTGGTGTCCCAGGTCTAAATCAGTCCCATATCAGAGGGGAATCACCCACCTGGTGTCCCAGGTCTAAATCAGTCCCTGATCAGAGGGGAATCACCCACCTGGTGTCCCAGGTCTGAATCAGTCCCTGATCAGAGGGGAATCACCCACCTGGTGTCCCAGGTCTAAATCAGTCCCTGATCAGAGGGGTATCACCCACCTGGTGTCCCAGGTCTAAATCAGTCCCTGATCAGAGGGGAATCACCCGCCTGGTGTCCCAGGTCTAAATCAGTCCCTGACCAGAGGGGAATCACCCGCCTGGTGTCCCAGGTCTAAATCAGTCCCTGATCAGAGGGGAATCACCCGCCTGGTGTCCCAGGTCTAAATCAGTCCCTGGGGAAGAATGAACAAAAATGGTACTGGCGTTGAGGTCCAGAGTTGAATTTGAGGTCTCTTTGACTTTCCTCACCCCCTCCTGAGACTTTTCCAATTTAAATCCAAGACGGCAGCGACCACTCTGCGAGTGTCATGATGATAAGAAAAATTAAATGAAGTTTGACCTCTATGTCATTCTGTTTCATTACTCACTTACTTCATTAGTCAGTTGGTGTGTAGCTACAGTGCCTGCAAAATAAATGTATTTCAACAATATCCTTTGGAGTTAGGGCTAGGATATGGTTTAAAGTTCCAGTACATTGGGATCATAGTGTCTATAGCTTTGTCAACAACGCTGAAGTAAATGTTGATGAATTTGATCTGTACAAAAAGGTCATCTGTAAAAGAGTTGGAGTCATTAAAACTTGTTTTTCAACCACTCCACAAATTTCTTGTTAACAAACTATAGTTTAGGCAAGTCGGTTAGGACATCTACTTTGTACATGACACAAGTCATTTTTCCAACACTTGTTTACAGACAGATTGTTTCACTTATAATTCACTGTATCACAACTCCAGTGGGTCAGAAGTTTACATACACTAAGTTGACTGTGCCTTTAAACAGCTTGGAAAATTCCAGAAAATGATGTCATGGCTTTAGAAGCTTCTGATAGGCTAACTGACATCATTTGAGTCAATTGGAGGTGTATCTGTGGATGTATTTCAAGACCTACCATCAAACTCAGTGCCTCTTTTCTTAACATCATGGGAAAATCAAAAGAAATCAACCAAGACCTCAGACAAAAACATTGTAGACCTCCACAAGTCTGGTTCATCCTTGGGAGCAATTTCCAAACTCTTGAAGGTACCACATTCATCTGTACAAACAATAGTATGCAAGTATAAACACCATGGGACCATGCAGCCATCATACTGCTCAGGAAGGAGACACGCTCTGTCTCCTAGAGATGAACGTACTTTGGTGCGATAATTGCAAATCAAGCCCAGACCTCAATGGACAATAACCTCAAGTATAGTTCCGAAGTTGTGGCAAAATGACTAAGGACAACAAAGTCAAGGTATTGGAGTGGCCATCACAAAGCCCTGACCTCAATCCTGTAGAAAATTGGTGGGCAGAACTGAAAAAGCATGGGCGAGCATGGAGGCCTACAAACCTGACTCAATTACACCAGCTCTGTCAGGAGGAATGGGCCAAAATTCACCCAACTTATTGTGCGAAGCTTGTGGAAGGCGACCCAAAACTTTTGACCCCAAGCTAAGCAATTTAAAGGCAATGCTACCAAATACTAATTTAGTGTGTGTAATCTTCTGAACTTCTGATGAACGAAATAAAAGCTGAAATAAATCATTCTCTCTACTATTATTCTGACATTTCACATTCTTAAAATAAAGTGATGATCCTAACTGACCTAAGACAGGAAATTTTTACGAAGATTAAATGTCAGGAATTGTGAAAAACTGAGTTGAAATGTATTTGGCTAAGGTGTATGTATCGGGAGGAAGGGGGTGGAGGGGGACAACGCAACATAACCATCCCCTACTGTCCTCTATCTCACAACTGATTAAATAAAAACTCTCTCACAATTCTGCAGTGAATAGTGTGTTTTGACCTCTGTAGCACAGGCTAACACCTCACTCTTGACATAAGTATACGCATCGTATTTACTGCCCCACACACTGAATTAATGACACACACACACATAAAGTGTGACAATTGGACCTTTGGTGTGAATGTGTGTGTGCTTGCATGCCTTTGTGTGCGTGTGTGATTGTGTGTGTGAAACACAGTGTGTTTGTGCTTGCATGCTTTTATGTGTCTGCCTTCTTGCCTGCCTGCCTATGTGTGTGTGTGTGTGTGTGTGTGTGTGTGTGTGTGTGTGTGTGTGTGTGTGTGTGTGTGTGTGTGTGTGTGTGTGTGTGTGTGTGTGTGTGTGTGTGTATGTCTGCCAGCCTGCTAGATACAGCAGCATCTTCACTACAGTAATAAATGTGGAGTTTCTTTAAAGTAAATTCTGGTCATGGGTGATGAGGTGGTGACTAATGATATGTGGAGGAAAGGCGACTGAAGGGATGGGGTCACTATGTGGCAGGTCCCCTCTTGTCTAGTGAGTGTGACTGGTTCAGATAGATGGGGTCACTATGTGGCAGGTCCCCTCTTGTCTAGTGAGTGTGACTGGTTCAGATAGATGGGGTCACTATGTGGCAGGTCCCCTCTTGTCTAGTGAGTGTGATTGGTTCAGGAGAGATGGGGTCACTATGTGGCAGGTCCCCTCTTGTCTAGTGAGTGTGACTGGTTCAGATAGATGGGGTCACTATGTGGCAGGTCCCCTCTTGTCTAGTGAGTGTGACTGGTTCAGGAGAGATGGGGTCACTATGTGGCAGGTCCCCTCTTGTCTAGTGAGTGTGACTGGTTCAGGAGAGATGGGGTCACTATGTGGCAGGTCCCCTCTTGTCTAGTGAGTGTGATTGGTTCAGGAGAGATGGGGTCACTATGTGGCAGGTCCCCTCTTGTCTAGTGAGTGTGACTGGTTCAGGAGAGATGGGGTCACTATGTGGCAGGTCCCCTCTTGTCTAGTGAGTGTGACTGGTTCAGGAGAGATGGGGTCACTATGTGGCAGGTCCCCTCTTGTCTAGTGAGTGTGATTGGTTCAGGAGAGATGGGGTCACTATGTGGCAGGTCCCCTCTTGTCTAGTGAGTGTGACTGGTTCAGATAGATGGGGTCACTATGTGGCAGGTCCCCTCTTGTCTAGTGAGTGTGACTGGTTCAGGAGAGATGGGGTCACTATGTGGCAGGTCCCCTCTTGTCTAGTGAGTGTGATTGGTTCAGGAGAGATGGGGTCACTATGTGGCAGGTCCCCTCTTGTCTAGTGAGTGTGACTGGTTCAGGAGAGATGGGGTCACTATGTGGCAGGTCCCCTCTTGTCTAGTGAGTGTGACTGGTTCAGATAGATGGGGTCACTATGTGGCAGGTCCCCTCTTGTCTAGTGAGTGTGATTGGTTCAGGAGAGATGGGGTCACTATGTGGCAGGTCCCCTCTTGTCTAGTGAGTGTGACTGGTTCAGGAGAGATGGGGTCACTATGTGGCAGGTCCCCTCTTGTCTAGTGAGTGTGACTGGTTCAGGAGAGATGGGGTCACTATGTGGCAGGTCCCCTCTTGTCTAGTGAGTGTGACTGGTTCAGGAGAGATGGGGTCACTATGTGGCAGGTCCCCTCTTGTCTAGTGAGTGTGACTGGTTCAGGAGAGATGGGGTCACTATGTGGCAGGTCCCCTCTTGTCTAGTGAGTGTGACTGGTTCAGGAGAGATGGGGTCACTATGTGGCAGGTCCCCTCTTGTCTAGTGAGTGTGACTGGTTCAGGAGAGATGGGGTCACTATGTGGCAGGTCCCCTCTTGTCTAGTGAGTGTGACTGGTTCAGGAGAGATGGGGTCACTATGTGGCAGGTCCCCTCTTGTCGAGTGAGTGTGACTGGTTCAGGAGAGATGGGGTCACTATGTGGCAGGTCCCCTCTTGTCTAGTGAGTGTGACTGGTTCAGGAGAGATGGGGTCACTATGTGGCAGGTCCCCTCTTGTCTAGTGAGTGTGACTGGTTCAGGAGAGATGGGGTCACTATGTGGCAGGTCCCCTCTTGTCTAGTGAGTGTGATTGGTTCAGGAGAGATGGGGACACTATGTGGCAGGTCCCCTCTTGTCTAGTGAGTCTAAATGAATAATAATGTGGCCACGGTAGATGGATCAGGAAAATTGTGATAGAGACTCGGCAGGGTCTCAGGGGAGAGGAGGAGCGAGCGATAGTATGCAAAAGGGATTCATTTTAGTTAGTGTTTGTGTGTGAGAGAGACTGAGATAAAGAGAGGAGAGGCAGTGACTGAGAGAGAGAGAGAGAGAGAGAGAGAGAGAGAGAGAGAGAGAGAGAGAGAAGATATGATTTGATAGTTCATGGGTCAACAAGATCTTAGAGTTTCCCTTCCAAATTCAACGTATTATGATGGTTACAGGGTTAATTCTGCGTGGTTACAGGGTTAATTCTGCGTGGTTACAGGGTTAATTCTGTGTGGTTACAGGGTTAATTCTGCGTGGTTACAGGGTTAATTCTGCGTGGTTACAGGGTTAATTCTGCGTGGTTACAGGGTTAATTCTGCGTGGTTACAGGGTTAATTCTGCGTGGTTACAGGGTTAATTCTGCGTGGTTACAGGGTTTGGGGAAGGCTTAAAAGAAAACATTTAAAAACGACCTGCTATTACCATAAGGTATCAACAATATTTGTTACGGTTTGCCAAACCATTGTAAACTGTGATGACGCAGTGGTCTAAGAAGCGTGCTCTGGATCCAGCATCATGAGGTTGTATCCAGTGGTCTAAGAAGCGTGCTCTGGATCCAGCATCATGAGGTTGTATCCAGTGGTCTAAGAAGCGTGCTCTGGATCCAGCATCATGAGGTTGTATCCAGTGGACTAAGAAGCGTGCTCTGAATCCAACATCATGAGGTTGTATCCAGTGGTCTAAGAAGCGTGCTCTGGATCCAGCATCATGAGGTTGTATCCAGTGGTCTAAGAAGCGTGCTCTGAATCCAACATCATGAGGTTGTATCCAGTGGTCTAAGAAGCGTGCTCTGGATCCAGCATCATGAGGTTGTATCCAGTGGTCTAAGAAGCGTGCTCTGAATCCAGCATCATGAGGTTGCATCCAGTGGACTAAGAAGCGTGCTCTGGATCCAGCATCATGAGGTTGTATCCAGTGGACTAAGAAGCGTGCTCTGGATCCAGCATCATGAGGTTGTATCCAGTGGACTAAGAAGCGTGCTCTGAATCCAGCATCATGAGGTTGTATCCAGTGGACTAAGAAGCGTGCTCTGGATCCAGCATCATGAGGTTGTATCCAGTGGACTAAGAAGCGTGCTCTGGATCCAGCATCATGAGGTTGTATCCAGTGGACTAAGAAGCGTGCTCTGAATCCAGCATCATGAGGTTGTATCCAGTGGTCTAAGAAGCGTGCTCTGGATCCAGCATCATGAGGTTGTATCCAGTGGTCTAAGAAGCGTGCTCTGAATCCAGTATCCAGAGCCGGGCAACTGTTGTCTTCTTTTGTAAGAAGCACAGAGGAAGGCATTTATCAACGTTCTCAGAGCCTTTTCAAACGTCTGAAATTGCCGTCTGTTTCTAGTGATCAGGCTGGATAGGTGGGTGGCTGTGGAGATGCGTGTTGTATATTTGCTCCAGTGCCTCAGTCACGGAGAAAGATAGAGGGAAACCTTGCCTGAAGTCTCCCTGTAGTCTCCCTGACGTCACACACACACGCACGCACCACGCACAGACACACACAAACGCACACACACACACACACACACACACACACGCACACACACACACACACACTTGCTCTGGCAGGTTGTTGCACTGGCAGTGACAGCTGCTTCAGCTTGAGCCCAGGCATCAAAACCCAAATGTCAAACTGTTACACACACACACAATCACAAACACAATCAAACACAAACACAATGTGTGTGTGTGTGTGTGTGTGTGTGTGTGTGTGTGTGTGTGTGTGTGTGTGTGTGTGTGTGTGTGTGTGTGTGTCATAGAGAGAAATGAGGAATGGAGAGTGATAAAAAGGAGAGAATGAGGGTAAATGATTGGATGACCAGGGAGCACTGTTGCGGTGTTGAAGAATGAGGCTGGTTTTTGCAGCAGTGCTTGTGATGCATTTCCTTAGCTCTTTCTCTCGCTCTGTCTCTCCCTCGTTTAATTTCTCTCTTTATCTCTCCCTCCTTTAATTTCTCTTTCTAGCTGCCCCCCCTTATTCTCTCCCTCATTCCCTAAACTCTGTTTCTTTTTTTTCTCATTCTCTACCTCCTCAGCTCTTTCTCTCTCTATATATATAAATCTCATTCTCCCTTCCTCTCTTTCCCTCCCACATTTAATCAGTTCTTTAATTCTCTCTCTCTCTGTGGTTCATCCTCTCTCTCTCTCTCTCTGTGGTTCATCCTCTCTCTCTCTCTGTGGTTCATCCTCTCTCTCTCTCTCTCTGTGGTTCATCCTCTCTCTCTCTCTCTCTCTGTGGTTCATCCTCTCTCTCTCTCTCTCTCTCTCTCTCTCTCTCTGTGGTTCATCTCTCTCTCTCTCTCTCTCTCTGTGTTTCATCTCTCTCTCTCTCTCTCTCTCTCTCTCTCTGTGGTTCATCCTCTCTCTCTCTCTCTCTCTCTCTGTGGTTCATCCTCTCTCTCTCTCTCTCTCTGTGGTTCATCCTCTCTCTCTCTCTCTCTCTGTGGTTCATCCTCTCTCTCTCTCTCTCTCTCTCTCTCTCTCTCTCTCTCTCTCTCTCTCTCTGGTTCATCCTCTCTCTCTCTCTCTCTCTGTGGTTCATCTCCTCTCTCTCTCTCTCTCTCTCTCTCTCTCTCTCTGTGGTTCATCCTCTCTCTCTCTCTCTGTGGTTCATCCTCTCTCTCTCTCTCTCTCTGTGGTTCATCCTCTCTCTCTCTCTCTCTCTCTCTCTCTCTCTCTGTGGTTCATCCTCTCTCTCTCTCTCTGTGGTTCATCCTCTCTCTCTCTCTCTCTCTGTGGTTCATCCTCTCTCTCTCTCTCTCTCTGTGGTTCATCCTCTCTCTCTCTCTCTCTGTGGTTCATCTCTCTCTCTCTCTCTCTCTCTCTCTCTCTCTCTCTCTCTCTCTCTCTCTCTCTCTCTCTCTCTCTCTCTCTCTCTCTCTCTCTCTCTCTCTCTCTCTCTCTCTCTCTCTCTCTCTCTCTCTCTCTCTCTCTCTCTCTCTCTCTCTCTCTCTCTCTCTCTCTCTCTATGAGGGCGTTGAGAGAAACCCCTTGAGCACATCCTGTCAAAGAAGAAGCCGACACGCTTAACTTTTCCTTTCCTGTCAGATAAAATTAAATATTTTAACAAGGACTGAAATCCAAGAACAGTCTTAACTACAATCCTCAATCTAGTCTAGTTTAAACCTGATCTTCACTTCATTGTTGACACCCTCTCCTTGTCTCGTGCTCCGACTTCACCACTGCTCTTTGGTACAACAGTTAACTCCGTTCGTTAACTCATCTAGTTAACTTGCCCTGCAACAATTAAGGATGAACCCATGTCCCTCTGACTTTCCATTTCCCTTTGACAGCGCCTGCAAAAAGCCATTTCCCCCTTGTGTTTTCTGTGTAGGAGGTGGACAGACCACATGCTGCTTTCAGACACTGTTAGATCTTAATACACGTTAATGTGTGACAGACTCTATAGAAGACAACACACCCTTCGTATAACATTCTATTCTTGAATATAATCTATTACATTGTTCTGTCGTCATGATTCCGACATTCCAACATTTAACTTGTCACAGCCCACAGAATCACGTACAGAATCTAAGTAATTGGATATCTGTGTCACAGCCTTTGCTTTCACAAATGCTAATATATCTTTACTTAGATGACAATGAAACATAGATGATAATGACACATAGATGACAATGACACATAGATGACAATGACACATAGATGACAACGACACATAGATGACAACGACACATAGATGACAACGACACATAGATGACAACGACACATAGATGACAACGACACATAGATGACAACGACACATAGATGACAACGACACATAGATGACAATGACACATAGATGACAACGATACATAGATGACAACGATACATAGATGACAATGATACATAGATGACAATAATACATAGATGACAATGATACATAGATGACAATGATACATAGTAGACAATTATACATAGTAGACAATGACACATAGATGACAATGATACATAGATGACAATGATACATAGATGACAATGATGGAATGGCTGCATTGAGATGATTACTTGGACCAGATATATATTATTTATAATACACATGGTGTTGGTGGAAATGTTTAATGATGACAATTGAAGACATAGATGGAGAGGTAGTGAGTATATATATAGATGGAGAGGTGGTGAGTATATATATAGATGGAGAGGTAGTGAGTATATATATATGGATGGAGAGGTAGTGAGTATAGACATAGATGGAGAGGTAGTGAGTATATATATAGATGGAGAGGTGGTGAGTATATATATAGATGGAGAGGTAGTGAGTATATATATAGATGGAGAGGTAGTGAGTATATATATAGGTGGAGAGGTAGTGAGTATATATATAGATGGAGAGGTAGTGAGGATATATATAGATGGAGAGGTAGTGAGTATATATATAGATGGAGAGGTAGTGAGTATATATATAGATGGAGAGGTAGTGAGTATAGACATAGATGGAGAGGTAGTGAGTATAGACATAGATGGAGAGGTAGTGAGTATATATATAGATGGAGAGTTAGTGAGGATATATATAGATGGAGAGGTAGTGAGTATAGACATAGATGGAGAGGTAGTG
>NW_027013333.1:0-16501 GCF_036934945.1 Oncorhynchus masou masou | reverse complement strand
AGCTGTACTTCGTTCAGTTACGTATTGCTTAATGAAGGAAACACCAATTCCTTTGGAGTTTAAACTCTTAGATATTAATTACTAGTCTGCAGCTAGAAATTCGGTATCATTGAACGTGAAGACCAACAACTGCCGAAACATCTATTCTATAACGACTTGAATGATTGTCACTCTGAACTATACATTCTAAATCCACAACAGAGAAGGTGGACAAACTCTCCAACAGAAACACATTTTTAAACAGAGACCCTGATGACACACTGAGTGTAAATATCTACTGTATATTGATAGCAATTCGTTCCTGAATGAATGAGCGTTCATGTGCAAAGGATTAGCATTTCAATTGTTAGAATTATCAACTGTAATGACTTCTCTGCTGACCCCACTCCCCTTTTGTCCACCAAGCCGCCATGCTGGTTTAGCCCACTAGGGCACATTCCCCTATCATTTCTTGTAACCATATTTACTTTGTTTGTTTGTGTGTGCACTTCTGTGATTGTTTAGTTAGTTAATAAATTAATGTATGTATTGATGCATGTATGACTTATAGTGAAGACTGGGTTCGTGCAGATAACAATTTACGGTGTTTGGAATGAGACTAATGTGAGGTAAATAAGAATTAATTAATCAGAAGACTATTGATCAGATATGAAAATATCTGAAAAGTTATATTAGGAAATGTTTTACTTTGTAATCTGAATATTTTCCTTGGTGCCCCGGATGTGGCAGGGCAAACTATTACAGACTACAAAGGAGACACGAGCCTAACAGACAAGCTAAATTGCTTATATGCTCACGTCGAGCAAGTACCACTTAAACACCTTTCAACAGGTCTACATTCACAAGGTCGCTGGGCCAGACGGATTACCAGGACGTGTATTCCGAGCATGCTCTGACCAACTGGCAAGTTTCTTCACTGACATTTACAACCTCTCCCTGTCTGAGTCTGTAATACCAGCATGTTTCAAGCAGACCACCGTAGTCCCTGTGCCCAGGAACACTAGGAAACCTGCCTAAATGACTACCGAACCGTAGCACCACGCCTGTAGCCAAGAAATGCCTTGAAAGGCTGGTCATGGCTCACATCAACACAGTGACTAAGTCAACAGTATGTTCAGCAGGGTATTGACAGAGGGTCACACATTGGTGACTATAAAATAGTCTGATGTCCAGGAGACTGAAAACAGCTTCATCCTTTGATGATCCTGTTCAGGATGCTCACAATGGTGCATCTGTAGAAGTTCATGAGAGTCTCAGGGCTACTGCGCCCTCTTCACCACACTGAATGTGTTACTGGACACTTGAGATTGTGCACGCCGAAAAACTTGAAGCTTTACACCTTCTCCACTGTGGCCTCGCCCAAGAGGATGCTGGCGTGTTCTTCTGCTGTCTCCTGAAGTCCACAAATCAGCTCCGTCATTTTGTTGACGTTGAGGGAGAGGATATTTTCCTGGCACCACCCACCAGGGCCGTCCACCTCCTGTAGGCCGTCTCGCGTCATTGTTGGTAACCAGACCAATACTGTTGTGTTGTCTGCAAACTTGATGATTGAGTTGAGACGCACAAGCGGTCACGCAGTCATGGGTGAACAGGAAGTACAAGAGGGGGCTGAGTATGCACCCTTGTGGGGCCCCAGTGTTAAGGGTCTGCGAAGTGGAGGTGTTGTTTCCTACCTTCACCACCTGGGGAGGTCTAGGACCCAGTTGCACAGGGTGGGGTTCAGACCTACGGCCCTGAGCTTAGTGATGAGCTTGGAGGGCACTATGGTGTTGAAGGCTGAGCTGATGAACAGGATTCTCCCCTTAGGTATTCTTCTTGTACAGATGGGATAGGGCAGTGTGATGGCGATTGAACCATTAGTGGATCTTTTGGGCCAGTATGGTAATTGAAGTGGGTCTTGAGTGTAAGGTGGAGGTGAAATTATCCTAACTAGCCTCTCAAAGCATTTCATGATGAAAGAAGTGGGTGCTATGGGGCGATAATCATTTAGTTGAGTTATCTTTGCTTTCTTGGGTACAGGAAAAATGGTGGACATATTGAAACAAGTGGGTCTACAGACTGGGATAGAGAGAGATTGAGTATGTCTGTAAGCACTCTGCTCATGCTCTGAGGATGTGGCTTGGGTCTGACTGCCAGCCTTGACACTTAAATGTCTCACTCATGTTTGCTTTTAGATGTTATTTGTTGTATGACTGTTGAAAGATTAATTGCCTCTGAGGACATTAATGTTTTCTGAATCATGTTGGCCAAGGAGAACAAGCGGTCACAGTCCTGCCACATACGTCTCGTGTCTGAGCCATTGAATTGCAACTACACTTTGTCCCTGTGCTGTTGTTTTACCTTATTACTTTATTGTAGTGAACATCTGGTTTGTTTGTACATATCTGTAATGTAGACAGGAAACAAGTGTAGTTAGTGAGTCCGGCCATGGGGGACGGACCTAAGGGCCAGGAGCGTGCCGGTCCGGACGGCGAAGGTGGAAATATAGGATGATGTTGGGATCTAGAATGTCATCCAGTGGAACCCAACACCGCCCTCTTGGACCGTACCTTCCCAGTGCAACAGGTACTTTTAGTTTATTAAGTTATTAATTAGACCATTTTTTTTAAACAAGCACACATAGAATAATTTCATTGTGGTCCTCTTGAGTCGACCCTCACAACGTCGGGAGTCCAGGAGGGATCTGACGGTATAGTCGGGGCTTCCCTCGATATCCAAGGGAGGCGGAGGGGTGTCATGGCGGACGACATCAGCCAGGGCACCAGGAACCATCAGCCTAAGGAGGGAAACATGAGAAGATGGTGAGATACGGTAGTTAGTGGGAAGTTGTAATCTGTAAATTACATTGTTTATCCTCTGGGGGACCTTGAACGGCCCCACAAACTGCGGACACCGC
This sequence comes from Oncorhynchus masou masou, assembly GCF_036934945.1. Lineage (NCBI taxonomy): Eukaryota > Metazoa > Chordata > Actinopteri > Salmoniformes > Salmonidae > Oncorhynchus > Oncorhynchus masou. The sequence continues at coordinate 13,605 of NW_027013333.1, read as the reverse complement.
TTCTTACAGGGCGCGATCACCAGGATAGAACACGGGAGCCTCACGGTGGTGGCGATCCACCGGCTCCTTCTGGTGGAGGATGGCATGCTGTAGCCTCACATGGAAATCTTTCAAGACGTCTTCTGCGCGCCTGAACCACTCGTCCACCGCAGGAGCTTCGGTCTGGTCAGGGTTCACGGGCTGGTTGATAACACAGAACACACTGGAAGGGAGTCAGCCCGGTGGAGCACTGACGCAATGAATTCTGTGCGTACTCCAACCAGGATAGGAATCAGGCCCACTCTTCCTGCCGGTCCTGGCAGTGACTTCTCAGGAACCTCCCCAGCTCCTGGTTCGTCCTCTCCTCCTGTCCATGGACTTAGGCCGGTACCCGGAAGTGAGGCTGACCATAACCCCTAGCTTCTCCACGAATGCTCTCCACACCCGTGACGTTAATTGGAGACTGCGGTCGAAGATGATGACCTTCGGAAGGCCATAGCCTCAGTGACCTGGAGGGCAGAAGGGAGACCAGAGAGAAAATGTCAGGATTTAGAAGGATTATCCACAACAACCGTGAAACCATCAGGCGAAGGGAGATCCCATGACGAAATCCAGGGACAGATGGGACCAAGGCCTCTGAGGCACGGGAAGGGTAAGAGTTTCCTGCTGTAGAGTGCCAGGTGAGATTTTGTTTGGGCACAGATGGAGCATAAATTAACATAATGGGCCGCGTCCGGTGCCAAGATAGGCCACCAGTACTTAGAGGAGATGGATTGACTGCAGGTGATACCTGGGTGTCCGGCGGCGAGGGATGTGTGCGCCCATTTCAATAGCCGATCCCTCACCTCCTTGGGGACGTAGATGCGCTCAGGTAGCAGGTAGCAGGTGCGGGCTTCCTCCCCAAAGGTGAGGGTGATTGGTGATGTATAATAATATATAATATATCCCATTTAGCAGACGCTTTTGTCCAAAGCGTATTACAAGTCGGCTGGGGCCACTACTTTTGCATATGGGTGGCCCCAGTGGGAAACGAACCCACGACGCTTGGCGTTGCAAGCGCCATGCTCTACCGACTGAGCCACACAGGACCCAATGGTCATTACGGTGCCAGATCCCAATGGTTGTTTATTATTAGGGCTCAGACCGGGAAAAGGAGAGGAGAGTGGGTACGTGATGACGTTCAGGAAGGAGACGAGGGACTGGTTGATAAAATTCCCCTGGTGAGTGAGCGTTGGAAGAAGCCCCAGTGAACAAAGTGTTTCTCTGTGACCTTATTAATTAACCTTCTAACATCTTAAGATTAGCTAAATTAAGTCAAGATTAGTTAAATCAAAATGAGTTAAGTCAAGATTAGTTAAATCAAGATTAGTTAAGTCAAGATTAGTTAAATCAAGATCAGTTAAATCAAGATTAGTTAAGTCAACATTAGATAAATCAAGATTAGTTAAGTCAAGATTAGTTAAGTGAAGTTTTTGGTTTTGTTTATCACATTGTCTGAAAGCATTCAAAATACCCAGAAACCCACCCCCAAAAAAAAAAGAAAATATATAAAACAATATTACAGCTAAAAACAAAACTTGTGTTTCTCTTGGTCGAATGGTCAAGATGTTTGTCTCTCTAGTGGGAGACATGGGTTCAGATGCCGCCAGTTAGGAAAATACACATGATTATGATGTTATCAGATGTGAAATGAAGGAATCCACCAGGTGTCTGAGTCATGTGAAAAATGTAAAACCATATGTCTGATTCATGAAAATGCCCCTATATTTATGTCTGACAAACACAGACAGACACACACAGACACAGACACACACACAGACAGACACAGACAGACACACAGACACAGACACACACAGACACACACACAGACACAGACACACACAGACACACACACACACACACACACAGACACGCACAGACACAGACAGACACAGACACACACAGACACAGACACAGACAGACACAGACATAGACACAGACACAGAGAGACACAGACACACACACAGACACACACACAGACACACACAGACACACACAGACAGACACAGACACACAGACACAGACACAGACACAGACACACAGACAGACAGAGACACGGAAAGAGACACGGAAAGAGACACGGAAACACACAGACAGAGCAGATAAACAAACACACACACACACACACACACACACGGAAACACACACACAACAGATAAACAAACACACACACACAGATACACACACAGATACACAAACACAGATACACAGATACACACACAGACACAGACACACAGAAACACACAAAGGTAATAATAAATAATAGGGTGCAATGTGGGACTTATCCCAAGATCCAGTCACTACTCAAGGTCTACATAAAAAGTGCAATGCAGCTTCCTGGATGTGAGCAATGATGGGTCCACTGTCCTCCCCTCCTCCTCCCTCCCCTCCGCTCCCATCCCATCCCCTCCTCCTCCCCTCCTCCTCCCCCTCCTCCTCCCCTCCTCCTCCTCCCCTCCTCCTCCCTCCTCCCCTCCTCCCCTCCTCCTCCTCCCCTCCTCCTCCCCCCTCCTCCTCCCCTCCTCCTCCTCCTTCCTCCTCCTCCTCCTCCTCCTCCTCCTCCTCCTCCTCCTCCTCCTCCTCCTCTCCTTCTCCTCCTCCTCCTCCTTCTCCTTCTCCTCCTCCTTCTCCTTCTCCTCCTCCCCTCCTCCCCCTCCTCCCTCCCCCCTCCACCCCCCCCCCCTCCCTCCTCCTCCTCCTCCTCCTCCCTCCCCCCTCCCTCCTCCCTCCCCCCTCCTCCTCCTCCCTCCTCCCCCCCCCCTCCTCCTCCCCCTCCTCCCCTCCTCCTCCTCCCCTCCTCCCCTCCCCTCCCTCCTCCTCCTCCCTCCTCCTCCTCCCCGCCCCTCCCCTCCTCCTCCTCCCTCCTCCTCCCCCTCCTCCTCCTCCTCCTCCTCCTCCTCCTCCTCCTCCCCCTCCTCCTCCTCCTCCTCCTCCTTCTCCTCCTCCTCCCCTCCTCCTCCCCTCCTCCTTCTGTCTCTGCTATTGGATCTCACCAGACTGCTGTTTCTTTCATACCTGTCTATTATTTTGTACTATCCCATAAGAAGACAAGTCTTTGGATATAGACTCTTTCACACGGCATCTGTTCAAATGAACATGATAAGCACTCAACCCCTTTCCAGGAACTAGCAGACATCCATCATGACTGAGAAGTGGTCATGAATGGGAATTTATCATTGTCCGGTTTCTGCTCACAGTTTGTGCTTAAAAACTGTCAGTTTGTTGTCTGAAACGAATGTTCTGACCGACTATGGCTGCGTATTGCTGTACTGTATTCTAGAACACTGGTGACCTGTGTGTGTGTGTGTGTGCGTGTGTGCGTGTGTGTGCGTGTGTGCGTGTGTGCGCGTGTGCGTGTGTGCGCGTGTCTTCGCAGTAAGATGCATAAAATACAGGTCCTGGCAATCAGAAAGATGGACTCAGCGTCATTATTATTAACTTGAAGAGAAACAACTCCAAGCTTCAGATCTCAGAGACCGTCATTGTTTTTGAGACAGGAGGCTCGATGGCTTGGTGTAACTACCTGAAACTACGCACACACACACACACACACACACACACACACACACACACACACACACACACACACACACACACACACACACACACACACACACACAGACGCACAGTACACTTAGCAGACAACAGACAACCGTAGCTCGTCTAGGGGTGATTATACAGCTGGTCTAGGGGTGATTCTACAGCTCGTCTAGGGTGATTCTACAGCTGGTCTAGGGGTGATTCTACAGCTGGTCTAGGGGTGATTCTACAGATGGTCTAGGGGTGATTCTACAGCTGGTCTAGGGGTGATTCTACAGCTGGTCTAGGGGTGATTCTTCAGCTGGTCCAGGGGTGATTCTACAGCTGGTCTAGGGGTGATTCTACAGCTGGTCTAGGGGTGATTCTACAGCTGGTCTAGGGATGATTCTTCAGCTGGTCCAGGGGTGATTCTACAGCTGTCCTAGGGTGACTCTACAGTTGGTCTAGGGTTGATTCTACAGCTGGTCTAGGGGTGATTATACAGCTGGTCTAGGGGTGATTCTACAACTGGTCTAGGGGTGATTCTACAGCCGGTCTAGGGGTGATTCTACAACTGGTCTAGGGGTGATTCTACAACTGGTCTAGGGGTGATTCTACATCTGGTCTAAGGGTGATTCTACAACTGGTCTAGGGGTGATTCTACAGTTGGTCTAGGGGTGATTCTACAGCTGGTCTAAGGGTGATTCTACAACTGGTCTAGGGGTGATTCTACAACTGGTCTAGGGGTGATTATACAGCTGGTCTAGGGGTGATTCTACAGCTGGTCTAGGGGTGATTCTACAGCTGGTCTAAGGGTGATTATACAGCTGGTCTAGGGGTGATTCTACAGCTGGCCCAGGGGTTGATTGATTCTCTGTGGTTGACCCTGTGTTGCTCATCACTCTGTCTGAGACAGGAGGCTCTCTGAGGTGACTTGGTGGTGTAAGAGTAATTACTGCGACATAGAGGTGTATAGTGGCAGTATCAAAGACAACTGTTCCAGCGTGCTGAGCTGCTCTGCTGTTGACCCTGTGTGGTTGACCCTGTGTGGTTGACCCTGTGTGGTTGACTCTGTGTGGTTGACTCTGTGTGGTTGACTCTGTGTGGTTGACTCTGTGTGGTTGACTCTGTGTGGTTGACCCTGTGTGGTTGACTCTGTGTGGTTGACTCTGTGTGGTTGACTCTGTGTGGTTGACTCTGTGTGGTTGACTCTGTGTGATTGACTCTGTGTGGTTGACCCTGTGTGGTTGACCCTGTGTGGTTGACTCTGTGTGGTTGACTCTGTGTGGTTGACCCTGTGTGGTTGACCCTGTGTGGTTGACTCTGTGTTTTTGACTCTGTGTGGTTGACCATGTGTGGTTGACCCTGTGTGGTTGACCCTGTGTGGTTGACTCTGTGTGGTTGACTCTGTGTGGTTGACTCTGTGTGGTTGACCATGTGTGGTTGACTCTGTGTGGTTGACTCTGTGTGGTTGACTCTGTGTGGTTGACCCTGTGTGGTTGACTCTGTGTGGTTGACTCTGTGTGGTTGACTCTGTGTGGTTGACTCTGTGTGGTTGACCCTGTGTGGTTGACTCTTGTGGTTGACTCTGTGTGGTTGACCCTGTGTGGTTGACTCTGTGTGGTTGACTCTGTGTGGTTGACCCTGTGTGGTTGACCCTGTGTGGTTGACCCTGTGTGGTTGACCCTGTGTGGTTGACTCTGTGTGGTTGACTCTGTGTGGTTGACGCTGTGTGGTTGACTCTGTGTGGTTGACTTTGTGTGGTTGACTCTGTGTGGTTGACCCTGTGTGGTTGACCCTGTGTGGTTGACTCTGTGTGGTTGACGCTGTGTGGTTGACTCTGTGTGGTTGACTTTGTGTGGTTGACTCTGTGTGGTTGACTCTGTGTGGTTGACTCTGTGTGGTTGACTTTGTGTGGTTGACCCTGTGTGGTTGACCCTGTGTGGTTGACTCTGTGTGGTTGACTCTGTGTGGTTGACCCTGTGTGGTTGACTCTGTGTGGGGTCAACAGCCCTTTGTGTTGTGTGATTTGTCAGGTGGGGTACTGAGTCAGCGAAGAGAAATCTCCAGGCAAATGGGCAATGAATATAACAGTCTCTCTGACCAAACAGGGCTGAGCTGAGAGGGCTCACATCCCTAATGTTAATCATCATCTTTCTAACTTTAGAGTGTTTTCCAAAATTCTCATGCGGATGATTTTCTATCCTCACTACCTCCTGGCTGGTCCTCTATTCTCCGTTCTCTATGTCCCAAATATCACCCTGAATTGTGCACTACTTTTGCACAGTGCGATGTACCCCATGTCAAAAGTAAGACACTTTATAGGAAATAGTGGGCTATTTAGGAAGCAGTTCTGCTCTATCTATCCTCTAGTCTAGCTGGTCTCCCACCTCACGGCGTCTCCCACCTCACAGTGTCTCACAGCGTCTCCCACCTCACAGCGTCTCACAGCGTCTCCCACATCACGGCGTCTCCCACCTCACAGCGTCTCACAGCGTCTCCCACCTCACAGTGTCTCCCACCTCACAGTGTCTCACAGCTCACAGTGTCTCACACCTCACAGCGTCTCCCACCTCACAGTGTCTCACAGCTTCTCCCACCTCACAGTGTCTCCCACCTCACGGTGTCTCCCACCTCACAGTGTCTCACAGTGTCTCCCACTTCACAGTGTCTCCCACCTCACAGTGTCTCACAGCTCACAGTGTCTCTCGTCTCACAGCGTCTGCCACCTCACAGCGTCTGCCACCTCACAGCGTCTCCCACCTCACAGCGTCTCCCACCTCACAGCGTCTCCCACCTCACAGCGTCTCCCACCTCACAGCGTCTCCCACCTCACAGCGTCTCCCGTCTTACATCATCTCCCAAATCACAGCATCTCCCAACTTACAGCGTCTCCCACCTCACAGCGTCTCCCGTCTTACAGCGTCTCCCACCTCACACCGTCTCCCACCTCACAGCGTTCCCACCACACGGCGTCTCCCACCTCACAGCGTCTCCCACATCACAGCGTCTCCCACCTCATGGTGTCTCCCACCTCACAGTGTCTCCCACCTCACGGTGTCTCCCACCTCACAGCGTCTCCCACCTCACACCGTCTCCCACCTCACAGTGTCTCCCACCTCACAGCGTCTCCCACCTCACAGCGTCTCCCACCTCACAGCGTCTCCCACCTCACAGCGTCTCCCACCTCACAGCGTCTCCCACCTCACAGCGTCTCACACATCACAGCGTCTACCACCTCACAGCGTCTCCCACCTCACAGCGTCTCCCACATCACACCGTCTCCCACATCACGGCGTCTCCCACCTCACAGCGTCTCCCACATCACAGCGTCTCCCGTCTTACAACGTCTCCCACATCACACCGTCTACCACCTCACAGCGTCTCCCACCTCACAGCGTCTCCCACATCACAGCGTCTCCCACCTCACAGCGTCTCCCACCTCACAGCGTCTCCCACATCACAGCGTCTCCCACCTCACGGTGTCTCCCACCTCACAACGTTTCCCACCTCACACCGTCTCCCACATCACAGCGTCTCCCACCTCACAACGTCTCCCACCTCACAGCGTCTCCCACCTCACAGCGTCTCCCACCTCACAGCGTCTCACAGCGTCTCCCACCTCACGGTGTCTCCCACATCACAGCGTCTCCCACCTCACAACGTCTCCCACCTCACAGCGTCTCCCACCTCACAGCGTCTCCCACCTCACAGCGTCTCCCACCTCACAGCGTCTCCCACCTCACAGCGTCTCCCACATCACACCGTCTACCACATCACACCGTCTCCCACATCACAGCGTCTCCCACCTCACAGCGTCTCCCACATCACAGCGTCTCCCGTCTTACAACGTCTCCCACCTCACAGCGTCTCCCACATCACAGCGTCTCCCGTCTTACAACGTCTCCCACCTCACAGCGTCTCCCACCTCACGGCGTCTCCCACATCACAGCGTCTCCCACATCACAACGTCTCCCACATCACAGCGTCTCCCACATCACAACGTCTCCCACCTCACAGCGTCTCCCACATCACAACGTCTCCCACCTCACAGCGTCTACCACCTCACAGCGTCTCCCACCTCACAGCGTCTCCCACCTCACAACGTCTCCCACCTCACAACGTCTCCCACCTCACAGCGTCTACCACCTCACAGCGTCTCCCACCTCACAGCGTCTCCCACATCACAGCGTCTCCCAAATCACACCGTCTACCACCTCACAGCGTCTCCCGTCTTACAGCGTCTCCCACCTCACAGCGTCTCCCACCTCACAACGTTTCCCACCACAACGCCTTCCCACCTCACAGCGCTCTACCACCTCACAGCCGTTCCCACCTCACAGCGTCTCCACATCACAGCGTTCCCACATCACACCGTCTCCCACCTCACAACGTTTCCCACCACAGCGTCTCCCACATCACAGCGTCTCCCACATCACACCGTCTACCACCTCACAGCGTTTACCACCACAGCGTTTCCCCACCTCACAGCGTTCCCACCTCACAACGTTCCCACCACAACGTTCCCACCTCACAGCGTTTACCACCTCACAGCGTCTCCCACCTCACAGCGTTTCCTACATCACAGCGTCTCCCACATCACACCGTTTACCACATCACACCGCTTTCTCCCACATCACAGCGCTTCCACCTACAGCGTTCCCACCCACGGCGTTTCCCGTCTTACAACGTCTTCACCTCACAGCGCCTCCCACATCACACCCCCCGTCTTACCACATCACACCGTCTACCACCTCACAGCGCCTCCCACCTCACAACGTTTCCCACCACAGCCGTTTCCTACATCACAGCGTCTCCCACATCACACTGTCTCCCACCTCACAGCGTTTCCCACATCACAGCTCTCCCACATCACACCGTCTACCACATCACACCGTCTCCACATCACACCGTCTCCCACCTCACAGCGTTTCCCACCTCACAGCGTCCCACCTCACAGCGTCCCCACTCACAGCGTTTCCCCACTTACAGCGTTTCCCCACCTCACAGCGTCTCCCACCTCACAGCGTTTCCACTACACTGCCTCCCACTCTCACAGCGTCTCCCACTCTCACAGCGTCTTCCCACTTACAGCTTCCCACTCTCACAGCGTTCCCACCTCACACTGCCTCTCCCACCTCACAGCGTTCACATCACAGTGTCTCCCACCACAGCGTCTCCCACCTCACACCGTCTCCCACCTCACAGCTGCCTTCTTCTACATCACAGTGTCTCCCACCTCACAGCGTCTCCCACCTCACAGCTTCCCCACCACAGCCGCCTCCACATCACAGCGCTCTCCCACCTCACAGCGTCCACATCACAGCCTCCATCTCACAGCGCTCCCACCACAGCTCCCGACATCACAGCGTCTCCCACACTCACAGCTTTCCCACCTACAGCGCCTCCCACTCACAGCGTCTCCCACATCACAGCCGCTTCCCTCCCGTCTACAGCGCTTTCCCACATCATAGCGTCTCCCACCTCACAGCGTCTCCCACATCACAGCCTCCCATCTCACAGCGTTCCCACTCACAGCCTTCCTCACATCACAGCGTTTCACCTCACAGCGCCAGTCCCACCACAGCTCTCCTACCTCACAGCTTCCCCACCACAGCATCTCCCACCTCACAGCGTCTCCCACCACAGCGTCTCCCACATCACAGCTGCCTCCCATCTTCACAGCGCCTCCCACCTCAGCTGTTCCCACATCACAGCGTCTCCACCACAGCGTCTCCACCTCACAGCGTCTCCCATCTCACAGCCGCTCCACTCACAGCGTCTCCTCTCACAGCGTTCCCACATCACAGCGTCTCCCACATCACAGCGTCTCATCTCACAGCGTCTCCCACCTCACAGCGTCTTCCCACCTCACAGTGCTCTCCTCACAGCGTTCTCCCACCCACAGCCGTGCCTCCTCTCAGCGTTCCCCACATCACAGCGTCTCCCACATCACAGCGTCTTCCCACATCACAGCGCCTTCCACCTCACAGTGTTCTCCCCACCTCAGCGTCTCCCACCACAGTCTTCACCGTTTCCCAGCATCACAGGTCTCCCACCACAGTGTCTCCCACCTGCAGCGCCTCCCTCCTCACAACGTCTCCCTCCTCACAGCGTCTCCCACATCACAGCGTCTCCACATCACAGCGTCTCCCATCTCACCACGTCTCCCACCTCACGCCTTCCCCTCCTGCAGGCCCTCCTCACAGCGTCTCCCACCAAGGCTGTCCCTCCTCCTCCCCACCCAGCCTCTCCACATCACAGCTGTCTCCCTCCTCACAGGCGTCTCCCACCTCACAGCGTCTCCCTCTCACAGCGTCTCCCACATCACAGCGTCTCCCACATCACAGCGTCTCTCCACGATCATAGCGTCTCCCACTCTTCACAGTGTCTCCCACCTGCTACAGCGTCTCCCACCTCACAGCTGCCTCACCACCGCTCTCCCCACATCACACCGTCTCCCTACACTTCACACCGTCTCCCTCCCTCACAGCGTCTCCCTCCTCCTCACGGCGTCTCCCTACATCACAGCGTCTCCCACATCACAGCGTGCTCCCCACCTCACGTGTCTCCCACACCTCACAGCGTCTCCCCACTACATGCCTGCCACCGTTTCCATATCACAGGGTTCCCACCTCACAGTGTCTCCCACCACAGCGCTCCTCCTCACAACGTTTCTCTCAGTTCTCCCACATCACAGCTTCCCACATCACAGCGTCTCCCATCTCACCACGTCTCCCACCTCACAGCGTCTCCCACCAACAGTGTTCTCCAGCGCTTCCACTCACAGTTTCTCTCACAGCGTCTCCTCCATCACAGCGTCTCCCACATCACAGCGCTCCCACATCACAGCGCTCTCCCACCTCACAGCGTCTCCCACCTCACAGCGTCTCCCACATCACAGCGTCTCCCACATCACAGCGTCTCCCACATCACAGCGTCTCCCACCTCACAGTGTCTCCCACCTCACAGCGTCTCCCACCTCACAGCGTCTCACACCGTCTCCCACATCACACCGTCTCCCCACCTCACACCGTCTCCTCTCACAGGGTCTCTCCACCTCACAGTGCTCCCACCTCACAGCGTCTCCCACCTCACGCGTCTCGCACCTACAGCGTCTCCCACCCGCAGCGTCTCACACCGTCTCCCACATCACACCGTCTCCCACATCACAGCGTCTCCCACATCACAGCGTCTCCCACCTCACAGCGTCTCCCACCTCACAGCGTCTCCCACCTCACAGCGTCTCCCACATCACAGCGTCTCCCACCTCACAGCGTCTCCCACCTCACAGCGTCTCACACCGTCTCCCACATCACAGCGTCTCCCACCTCACAGCGTCTCACACCGTCTCCCACCTCACAGCGTCTCCCACCTCACAGCGTCTCCCACCTCACAGCGTCTCCCACCTCACAGCGTCTCACACCGTCTCCCACATCACAGCGTCTCCCACATCACAGCGTCTCCCACATCACAGCGTCTCCCACCTCACAGCGTCTCCCACCTCACAGCGTCTCACACCGTCTCCCACATCACAGCGTCTCCCACCTCACAGCGTCTCCCACCTCACAGCGTCTCACACCGTCTCCCACATCACAGCGTCTCCCACCTCCACAGCGTCTCCCACCTCACAGCGTCTCACACCGTCTCCCACCGCAGCCGTCTCCCACCTCACACCGTCTCCCACATCACACCGTCTCCCACCTCACAGCGTCTCCCACATCACAGCGTCTCCCACCTCACAACGTCTCCCACCTCACGGTGTCTCCCACCTCACAACGTCTCCCACCTCACGGTGTCTCCCACATCACACCGTCTCCCACCTCACGGCGTCTCCCACCTCACGGTGTCTCCCACCTCACAACGTCTCCCACCTCACAACGTCTCCCACCTCACGGCGTCTCACGGCGTCTCCCACCTCACGGCGTCTCCCACCTCACAGCGTCTCACGGCGTCTCCCACCTCACAGCGTCTCACGGCGTCTCCCACCTCACGGCGTCTCCCACAGCAGTCATGGGTAATATATTGTCCAGGCACTAGTCCTGGCCCCACACTGATGTTACCCAGAGAGGACGTGTGTGTCTGGTGAGGGGGAGGGTTCCTGAGGAAGGGAGGTGAAGTGAGTCTCGAAAACCCGTCCCTAGGTGGTGACACTAGTTCCTCTCTGTCAAATAGAGTCCATCATTGAAACCAGGCCCTGGTCACTGTGCTGCCTTGGGTCAGGTTTGGAAACGGGAGGGGGGAGGGACTGTCTGAATGTAGCTTTCTGATTGGATAAACAGGAGGCTTGCTACCTGTATTCTATTCTACTGTATGCCAAGGGTCCTGGGGGAGGGATGGGTTGATGGAGGATGTGGGCCGTGGGCTGTGCTCTGTCTGCCATTACCTGCCTGCCTCCTGAGTGGTTACAACTGGAGAAAAGCCAGTTCACTGTGCACTTGTTTCATATGAGGACCTCAAACTGACACGAAGGACAATGGAGGCCCTGGTCTCTCTCTCTCTCTCTCCAGGTGTCTCCTAAGACTTAGAGGAGAAAAGTCTCATACAGACTATACTCAGCTTCACCAGAGGCTGTGTGTCTGTAGAGAGGGAAGGGTTTTTGAGAAGAAGGTAAGGTTGACTGCTGGTTGGCTCAAAGTTAGTGTGGAGAATTTGTATGCACCCCAAATGGCACCACATTCCCTACATAGTACACACATTTTGACCAGAGCCCTACAAAGTACATACATTTTGACCAGAGCCCTACATAGTACATACATTTTGACCAGAGCCCTACAAAGTACATACATTTTGACCAGAGCCCTACATAGTACATACATTTTGACCAGAGCCCTACATAGTAAATACATTTTGACCAGAGCCCTACATAGTACATACATTTTGACCAGAGCCCTACATAGTACATACATTTTGACCAGAGCCCTACATAGTACATACATTTTGACCAGAGCCCTAGATAGTACATACATTTTGACCAGAGCCCTACATAGTACATACATTTTGACCAGAGCCCTACATAGTACATACATTTTGACCAGAGCCCTAGATAGTACATACATTTTGACCAGAGCCCTAGATAGTACATACATTTCTGACCAGAGCCCTACAGAGTACATACATTTTGACCAGAGCCCTAGATAGTACATACATTTTGACCAGAGCCTTACATAGTACATACATTTTGACCAGAGCCCTACATAGTACATACATTTTGACCAGAGCCCTACATAGTACATACATTTTGACCAGAGCCCTACATAGTACATACATTTTGACCAGAGACCTCATAGTACATACATTTTGACCAGAGCCCTACATAGTACATACATTTTGACCAGAGCCCTACATAGTACATACATCTTTGACCAGAGCCTTACATGGTACATAAATTTTGACCAGAGCCCTACATATGCATACATTTTGCCCAGAGCCCTACATGAGTACATACATTTTGACCAGAGCCCTACATAGTACATACATTTTGACCAGAGCCCTACATAGTACATACATTTTGACCAGAGCCCTAGATAGTACATACATTTTGACCAGAGCCCTACATAGTACATACATTTTGACCAGAGCCCTAGATAGTACATCCATTTTGACCAGAGCCCTAGATAGTACATGCATTTTGACCAGAGCCCTACATAGTACATACATTTTGACCAGAGCCCTACATAGTACATACATTTTGACCAGAGCCCTACATAGTACATACATTTTGACCAGAGCCCTACATAGTACATACCATTTTGACCAGAGCCTAGATAGTACATACATTTTGACCAGAGCCCTAGATAGTACATACATTTTGACCAGAGCCCTATATAGTACATACATTTTGACCAGAGCCCTACATAGTACATACATTTTGACCAGAGCCCCTACCTAGTACATACATTTGACCAGAGCCTACATAGTACATACATTTTGACCAGAGCCCTACACTGGTACATACATTTTGACCAGAGCCCTACCATAGTACATACATTTTGACCAGAGGCCCTACATAGTACATACATTTTGACCAGAGCCCTATGGACGCATGATCAAGGTTTTGATACTTGG